>NW_024869004.1:0-26512 GCF_013358625.1 Macadamia integrifolia
CGTCATCTTAAAATCTAAAGACACAAGCCACGCAATTAAAATTAAATAAATAAATAAGAGAAAATAAACAACCCACGCAATTAAAAAAAAATAAAGAAAAAAATGCTGAAATAAAAATAAAGTAAAAGAAAGGGGAGAAAGCTAGAGAGAGACTCACAAGTAGGTTTCTCTACTTAGCCCGAGGAATGCATCATAATATGAGCTTCCCTACTTGACCAGAGAGTCACTCTTATAAGGGTTACTCTACTTGGCTTTAGGGAAAGGGAGACAATTAAAATAAAAGCAATAAATTGATGGTTCTATGGCTAGGAGGGGCAAAGCCAACACATACACTAGCCATGAACCTTGGGGGAAAAGGATAGCAATAATGTAACAACTGAAATTAAAATCCTAAATTAAGAAAGAAAGGGTAGTCAGAAGAGGAAATGAGAGGGGGGAGAGAAGACTATTGAAGGAGCCTACTTACTTGAACTTCAACCCTTGAACTTGAAAACTTGGGTGATTTGAGATACTACCAGTACTAAAAACCAGATCTGGAATAAATCAAATCTGAAATTTTTAGTACTAGAGAAAACAAATCTTGAAACAAAAAAAAACTGAACTTGAAAATAAAGATGCTCCACGGCTTGTGATCTTGTCACCTAAATCTAAGCCTAGAACTATAACTTTAAAAATTACAATTCAATTGCATAAATCATAAACATAAAAGACTGAATAAGAATAAAATAGTGATTGCATTAATTGACATAAAAAAAACTATTACAAAAGTGATTAAAGCAAAAATAGAGAAGAACTAAAACTAAAGAGCGAGAGAGGGAGAGAGAGAAGAAAACTAAGCATAAACTAGAAAACAAACTAAGAGGAATAATAATTAGGAGGGGGGAGGAATGGGCTTTTATAAGGCTTTTGTCTTGCCTCCTTCCTTCTATAAGTCTTCTTTAAGAAAAGAAATAAAATAAAATCTTGGTAAAAATCTTCATTCTCTGAGATATTATGTGAGGAAAGAGAGAATCCGTTTCCAAAATTAACAAATTCTATTCCTTCCTTGCAATATTAACCAATATTTTGCAATCTTGATTAAATCAGAAAGGAATCTCTACATAGCATCTTCAAGATCTTGTGAGGTGGCAAGGAGAGAGAATAATCTTCAGGATTTTGTAGGAGAGAGGATGTGGTACCAATGAGTGGGTCCCACCTTTGGACTGGTTCTTGATTCACTTTAAGCACTTTCTCTTGTAAACTTGGAAACTAAAAAAAACATGAAAAATAAAATTAGTACTATCCAAAGTGGGGCAAAATGTACACTTATATCCCTAAGATTTCACACATTATTGTGCTCATCACTAATGCATCTATATGAGATAGTACGACTACATTGTGCTTCTGCATCCCATTCTACGGCACACCAATGCATTCATTTCCAAGTTGACTATGTCATCTAATATAGCAATTCATCATGTATCTAACAAGTCATCATTATCTAATAATTGAAATAATCCATGCTCATAATTCAAAGCAAGTAATAATTATTTGAAAATTTAAAGATACAACATAATGATTCATAAATGCATCCTGCAGTAGAAAAGGCATATGCATGAAGATGGCATCCATAAATGGAAAGATGATGTATAAAATGAAAATGATGTAATAAACACTCCAAAATAAAATCAATGTCCTCTCCCCACTTACTTATTCACGTACAAGGTGTACACACTCAGTACGAGTGAGATTCGGTTTGCAGAGATGAGGTTCAAAAAACCCTAACACAGAAAGGAAGCTTAGATACGTCCTTTTCGGGATCATAAAACAATGAAAGACATAGTTATAACGAGTTTAATAATGCAAAGGAGGCCATCGACGAATTTTGAGCTCAAACGGAGCTCATTAGACCACAGGTGAGTCATATAGGTGGGTAGGATGACCCATCTGTGCAAGCTAACCATGCAAGTAGCACCTAGACCACACTGGCAAGTGCTACCAGTGGGAATAGGTACCCGTCGGTCCTACCTGATGGTAGGATCCCGAGGCCCAACCAAGACCAAAAGGTTTAACCGGCTGGTCTAGGTACCTGTCGGTCCTACCAGCCGGTAGGCTCTGAGGCCCAGGAAAGATTGGCAGGTCACACTGGTGGACCTGCCAGTGCCACACACCAGTGTCCAACGGGTTCTTGCTGTCTTACTTCCCTTCTTCACCCTACCTTTTAGGAACCCGAGGGTTTGATTCCTTTGCATTTTTCACACATTTAGGACTCCATTTACATGAAAATAACATAGATCTAGGTTCAAATCAAGATTTTAGAACAAATCATACCTTCAAGTTCAAGGAAACCTTAAAACCTAAGATCCTTCCTCCAACTCAAGATATCACTTAAATGCCTTCAGATCTTGTTGTTCCTCTTTTAAAACCTTCAAAGACATCATATAGACTCTCTCTTAACTCTTTGTTTGACCACACAAGAGGGTTACATAAGATTCAAAGGATTTTACACTTACCTACCTCAAATTTTAGATCCCAAGGTTCCGATCAACTTTCTGGTGTCGAAATGGTGAGGTACGACGTCGTTAATGCGTAAGGAACACTTTCCCCCACACTTTCATCCCTTCTCTTTCTTCTTCTTCTCCCTCTTCTTTACTCCTCTCCACTAGCCTTGCTGAAATAATAAATGAGAGAAGAGTAAATGCTATTTATAGTTGGGTCATAAATATCTACTAAGGGGCGTTTGGCTTTGACACCTTATGACCCAAATCACATTAAACTGCGATATTGAGCGAAGTAGTTGGAAGTATCGGACACTCATGACCCCACTATGATGGGGAACTCAAAACACACATGATCACCCAAGGTTGACCTTGCTGGGGCCCACATTGTCCATAGGAGGGTCATACTCACCTGTGACCACCCACCTGTTGGCTATGTTTTAGCCAACCTTGCTAGATTTCGGTGGGAAATGGGTTCTCAATGCGTATTTCACTCCTGCAACTTGTCGCAAACCAAATTCTCATCATCTAATATGACAGCATACCTTCCCTACTCATATATAGCCTTATGATATATGCAAGGGCATGGCTTAGGCATGCAAACCACATCGGGCACTGGCTCGAATTTGTCCGACCACCCTTCATTCGAAGTCACCCTTGCTGTTATATACCATAAGGTACCTACATCAACCCTTGCTGGTTCGGACCTTGCATGACCAAACTGAGCCAATTGAAAAATAAATCGGATTTATAGAGCAGTGCACTACATTTATACCCCTGTAAGGGAAAATGCCTTTTTGCTCTTTTTCTCTCTTTTTCTGCTCTATCCTTCACTTGTCACCTCTGGCCTGCCTTGGATTGAATGGTCTCCAAAGCATGGTCTAGTGACTATTGGGGGAGTGGGAAAAGCATGATTTTTGGAGTCACCATCTAGGATTTAGGGCTTAGAACCCTATGGTGGAGCCCCATTTCGATCGAGGGATCGAGCTCGAATAGGGGGTTGATTTCCTGCGAAAGGAAGGAACCCCCTAATTTGACTTCATACTTTGATCTGTTCCAGAGATAGGGGTCCGTGTTAGGTTATGAGTGTGAGGTGTTAGGCACCCACCTCACCCAGAATTCCCGATCTTTCTACCAGAAGCTTAGATTTTGAATATTCTTCCCCAAGAATTTTAACAATCTCAGCTAGCACATAAGTTCTATTACATGAAATAACGCAAACATATAAACATAAACTTACTTGAAATAATTCCACATGAAATAATAAAATTTACATAAACTAATGAGAAATGCAATCATCTTACATACATACACGTGCTATGCTCTATTACGGGAAAATCATGTTCGTTATTTTATGTGAGGAACATATACGATAACATATAAAATGATGAAACAAACTAATTTAATGGACAGGTGCTGAAATTAATAAATAAAACTACAACAGTAAATCCTTATTTTATGCAATAAACACGTAAAACAAATATATACAGAAAATGAGCCAAATGAAATTATAATATAATATTCACATGATAATAATCGATGAAAATGGTGAATTTTTTGATAATTTTCCTCGACTCAGAGGCAACGATTTATTTTTTTTTTCTTTCCAGGAGAAGTTAAAAACTTCCGGCACCTAAGTAAGACGACAAGGCTTTTTTTCTAGGGTGGACTATGCATTCTGGTTTTTGGGAATCTGAATAGGACTTCCATACTATATTTCTAGGATCAGAATCAATTCTGGAAATTTGGGCAGGGCTTCCGCATATTTTTTCTAGGATTGGAATTAGCTCAGGAATTTTGGCAGATCTTCCGTGCCATTTTTTTAGGGTTGGAATCAGCTCAGGAATTTTGGGCAAAGCTTCCGAGCTGTTTTTCTAGGGTTGAAATCAGCTCGGGAATTTTGGGCAAAGCTTTCGTACCATATTTCTAGGGTTGGAATCAGCTTAGGAATTTGGGTAGAGCTTCTGCGCTGTAATAAAAGTTTTGAATTTAAATAAAAGAATTTGAACAGGAGTTCAATACTAACCTGATATGGACAACCTAGGCTTTTGGCAATGAGATAGTCAACTTTAGCTAGCTTAGGATTCTTCACTCTTTTTTTTTCTTCTCTCTTTCTTTTGGAACAATGTTAGGGATTTTTCTCAAGGATTTTGCTCTATTTTGTTTTCTGTCTGTTCTTTTCTACCTATTGCTTTCTGTCGGGGGTTTACAGTGACCCAAGGGTCACTATTTATCAGAGAGGAGGAGGGGCAGGGGTGTAAAAACATCGAAGGCCATGAGAGGGGGGGCCAAATCCATGTAAACCCCCCCACAAATCCGGGTAAGGGCTTACACAGATTTTTAATCCCTTACACAATTCGTGTAAGGCCTTACAGGGATTGTGTAAGGGTTTACACAGACCCCCCCTTTGTGTCACCCCGGTAGTGTACGTGTCACCCCGTTGTGTAGTGAAAATAGGTACATGTCACCCTGGAAAGCTTTGAAATAGTATGTGGTACCCTGTGAGGCTTTGAAATACCCTGTGGCGCCCTCTTACACCTCCAAATACTCCCCTAGACCGGGGGCTACTCCCTAGCCTGGGCAGCAATAGCCTTTGGTGGAGTTCTTATCTCGTTAATAACAGTCGGTAAGTTTTGGTTTGGATAGGGTCCGGTTTAAGTTCAAGGTTTGATTTTGGTTTGATTAAGGTTTGAATTATGGTTTGATTAAAAGTTTGATTAAGGTTTGATTATGGTTTGATTTAAAGTTTGATTATGGTTTGATTTAAGGTTTGATTTAAGTTTGATTAAATGTTTGATTTTGGTTTGATTTTAAGGTTTAATTTTGGTTTGGTTTTAAGGTTTAATCTTAAGTTTTGATTTTAAGGTTTAATTGAGGCTTGATTAAGGGTTTACTTTTAAGTTTTGGGTTCGGGTTTAGGTTCGAGTTCTACTTGGGTTTAGAGGTTCGAGTTCTAGTTGGGTTTAGGGTTTGGTTTAAATTAGGGTTTAGGGTTTTTGTTTGGTTTGGCTTGGTTTGATTTGGTTTTGGGTTTTTGTTTGGTTTGGTTTGGTTTGATTTGGTTTTAGGTTGGTTTGGTCTAGTTTAGGGTTTAGTCTCGTTCAGGGTTTGGTTTGGATTGGTTCAGTTTAGGGTTTGGTCTGGTTTGGCTTGGTTCAGGGTTTAATCTGTTTCAGGGTTTGGTCTAGTTCAGGGTTTAGTCTAGTTCAGGGTTTGGTCTGGTTTAGGGTTTGGTTCTTTCTGGTTTAACTGGTTCAAAGTTCAAGTAGGCATTACGGCACACCTGGGTATCTGTTTTTGTTTCATACAAGATATCAATGAGACTGTGTTTCTAAATACTTTCCAATGATACGGGAATCGAGCACTTGCTAGGCTTGATTGTCGTTTTCTAGCAAAAGGTATTAATGACTACTTTCGGTCACCTTCCTTGCACCATTTAAATTTTGACCAATCACAAGTTCTGGGATAGTCTGGATTTGTGCCAAAAATTTAACTTCTTTTCAAAAGAGAAAATATATGTCTCCTCATTACTCGTAATTCATCATTGCTGAGGGGGGACAAAATTTGGTGTCTACAACACCCCTTTTTTAAAAATTTCATCCACGAAATTGAAGTTACTTGGTAGTCCGAATAGATGAGGGTATTTAGCCTGAATTTCATCTTCTTTCTCCCAGGATGTCTCCTCAAGTGAGTGGTTAGCCCATTGCATCTTTACAAAAGCAATGGAGCAGTTGCGAAGGGTTTTTATTTTTCGATCTAGGATTTCAATGGGCTACTCTTCATAAGTCATATCAGTTTCTAAGTATTCTAGTTCCATGGCTAGCATGTGTGATTAATTATGAATGTACCACTTCAACATTGAAACATGGAATACATTGTGAACATTGCTAAGTGAGGGTAGAAGGGTCAGAACGTACACTATGGAGCCAACCCGCTTCAAAAACTTAAATAGGCCAATATATCTTAGGCTCAACTTGCCCTTTTGGTGGAACCCATGTAAATCCTTGGTAGGAGAGATTTTATGAAATACTTTATCCCCCACCTGAAATTCAATGTCTTTTCTGCGATTGTCTGCATAGCTCTTTTGACGAGATTGGGCTGCCTTATTCTTTTCTTGAATGTATCATCTCAGGTCCAAGCATTTGGCGTTCTCCCACATCATTCCAATATAAGGACGTCCTGCTTCTTTTTTCATACAATGCCTCATATAGAGCCACTCCAATTGTGGCCTAATAGCTATTATCATAAGAAAACTCCATAAGAGGTATGTTTTCCTCCCAGCTACCACTCATTTCCATCACATAGGCTTTAAGCATATCTTTTAGTATTTGTATGGTTCGTTCAGATTGCCCATCAATCTGTGGGTGGAAAATAGTAATTAGGTTCACTTGGTGTTCTCATGGCATGCTGGAGGCTCTTCCAGAATTTAGATGTGAATCTTGGGTCTCTGTCTGATACAATACTCACTGGAACCCCATGCAATCGAACTACATTATCCATGTAAAGTTTTGTCAACTTATCGATGAAATAGGTAGTCTTGATTGGAATGAAATGAGCAATCTTGGTAAGCCTATCAACTATCACCCAGATTGTATCTATCCCCTTGGGTGTATGAGGTAGCCCAGTGATGTATCTATCCCCTTGGGTGTATGAGGTAGCCCAGTGATGAAGTCCATGGTAATCATATCCCATTTTCACTCCGGTACTCGGAGGGGCTGAAGAGTTCCATAGGGTCAATGCCGCTCCGCCTTGACCTTTTGACATGTGAGACACTATGCCATATATAGGCCACAGTAATCTTCATCCCTGGCCACCAGTAACTTTGTTTAAAATCCTTGTACATCTTTGTACTTCTGGGGTGAAGTGTGCACTCTGTGCTATGTGCTTTCTTTACTATCTTGTCCTGTATCACTAAGTTATTAGGCGCATACAACCTACCCCGAAACAATAGTGCCCTATCACTGGCTATTGTGAAGTCATGATCTAAGGTTGTTTTATGATCACCTCCTTCCTGATAGATGGCTGTACCTACAGGGCTGCCATAGATAGAGTTAGTTGTTTAATATTATCCAACTGATGATCAAGCTCCAAGGTCGCTCCCTTATTTAAAAGAACTTCATCCAGCAACATTGCTTCTTGCTTAAGTTATAGGCTAGTGGCCAAGTATGCAAGTGATACAGTCTGAGCTTTCTGACATAATGCATCCACCACCACGTTAGCTTTACCCAGATGGTATTGGATGTTGCAGTCATAATCTTTCATAAGCTCCAACCATCTCCTCTGTCTCATGTTCAAATCCCTTTGGGTGAAGAAGTATTTGAGACTTTTGTAATTGCTGAATATCTTGCACTTCTCCCCATACAAATAATGATGCCAGATCTTCAAGGCAAAGATGACTGCTACCAGCTCCAAATCATAGGTGGGGTAGTTCTTCTCATACTCCTTCAGTTGCCTAGATGCATATGTGATGAGCACATTTATGTGTGAAATCTAGGGTAATAAAACATGCATTTTATATATTTAGAATGGAACTACCTTGGGTTTTACTCTCTTTTTGCAGATTTTGTATTTTAAAGGCTTTAAGCATTATCAAGCGTCATATCTCTCAAACAACAACTACCTAGTGTAGTTGGTGAGTTATGGTGTGCAAAATTCCTTTGGTCACCAGGAGGTCTCAAGTTCTCGAATCTCATGGTTGGTTCTTTTTGGAGAATTTTATTGAAGATTTCCTACTTTTCACTGACTTAAAGCATTAAGGGCATGGAGGAAATTTTCACATCAAATTAGAAGCAAGAAAAATCGTGGAAGGGTTCCTGCGCAAGAAGAGAAGGAAAAAAAAGGAAAGAAAAAAAAAGGGAGAAATAAATCTTGTCCAAATCTTCTCTCTCCTCCACATCATCACCAAAAGATTGTCCAAATCACACAAAGCAAGAAGGAAAATCGTCCCTTGGAGGGAGAAAAAGAAGAGAAATAAATTAAAAAAAAAAAAAGGAAAGAAAATAAGCAAAAAAAAAATTATAGGAAATTTCTCCAATTTTATTTCTCTCTTCTCTCTCCTCCACCTTAGAACTTTTGGTCTCAAAAGATCTCACTACCAATTGTGGGTTTCTCCCTTTTAGGAAAGAGAAATTTGTTATCCTACCTCCTCATTCCCTATAAATACAACTCATGTAAGAGGAGGGGAGACACTTCATTCTTCTTCTAGGTTTTTTTTTTAGTTGCTCTATCTCTTTCTCTAGTTTTCTCTTTCTTTAGCTCTAGTTCTAGGTTTATGCTTTAAACACTTTTGTAAGTTCTTTTTATTCAATTAATGCAAGCACTTTTGTTTTTGATTCAGTTTTTTTATTTTTATTGTTTAAGCAATTGAAGTTGTAATTTTCAAGTTCTAGTTCTAGGCTTAGTTCTAGGTGACAAGAACAAGCTATGAAGCATGTCTTTCAAGTTCCATTTTTTTTCTTTAGATTTATTTTCTCTAGTACTAGAAATTTCAGATTTGATTTATTCCAGATCTGGTTTTTAGTATTCGTAGTATCTCAAATCGATCAAGTTTTCAGTTCAAGGGTTGAAGTTCAAGTAAGTAGGCTCCCTTAATAGTCTTCTCTCCCCCCTCTCATTCCCTCTTCTGACTACCCTTTCTTTCTTAATTTAGGATTTTAATTTCAGTCGTTACAATATTGCTGGCCCTTTCCCCCAAGGTTCATGGCTAGTGTATGTGTTGGCTTTGCGCCTCCTAGCCATAGAACCATCAATTTATTGCTTTTATTTTAATTGTCTCATTTTCCCTAAAGCCAAGTAGAGTAACCCTTGTAAGAGTGACTCTCTGGTCAAGTAGGGAAGCTCATATTATGATGCATCCCTCAGGCTAAGTAGAGAAACCTACTTGTGAGTTTCTCTCTAGCTTTCTCCCCTTTCTTTTACTTTATTTTTATTTCAGCATTTTTTTCCCTTATTGTTTTTTTTTTAAATTACGTGGGTTGTTTATTTTCAATTATTTATTTAATTAATTTTAATTGCGTGGCTTGCGTCCTTAAATTCTTAGATGACGAATGATTACGACGTTATTTTAGATACATATGTTTAAGACGGTAATTAGAATTATATCACAACCATTAATCAGTTCACTTTCGCTTTCTTTTAGTAAATTAGAGTGTTTTGTCTGCTTTGTTTTTTTTTTCTTTTCTTTTATTGAATTTCTGAGAAGAACAACTTCCAATATTAGTTGTATCGGTGGAGGTCGCTATGCCTCACAGTATGATAAAGATAGGTTTCGCCCTATAGCAGTACCTCAAGAATTGACCTGAGCAACCCCGGATCCCTGTCGGTAAGCTCTCAAAAAGCCAAAAAAAAAATAAAAAAAAAAATCATAAAAAAATTATAAAAAAATCTTAATTTTTTTTTTCTATCCATTCTTTTGTGCTTGTCTTACTCTAGTTGTGGGTAGTTTTCTATTGCATGAGTGTTAGGCGGGTACGTAATACTAAGAATCGATTAGAAAGAAGAGATCCAACAAGTAGTGACCCTATACGTTTGTTCTCTTTAAAACCCTTTAATTTGGGAGACCAACAACAAAACCCTTCACCTAAATCTTTGAAAGATAGGTTCTACCCTGCTAAAACAGCCCAACCTTCCTACATAGTTCTACCACAAGCCCAGGGCAATAATTTTGAACTCAAATCTCAATACATCACTATGTTGCCCCACTTCCATGGGTTGACCTCTGAGTATGCATACCTATTTTTAAGGGAATTTGAAGAGGTATATATTCTAATTAAGATCCAACAGCTTTCTGATGATGTTGTTAAGCTTAGGTTTATCACTTTTACATTGAAAGACCAAGCTAAGAAGTGGTTGTATGGGTTACCCATAAATTCCATAACCTTATGGGAACAGTTCACAGTTTTCTTCCTTAAGAAGTTTTTCTCAACTCACAAGACCAATAAGCTTAGAAGTGATATCCTTCAGTTTAGGCAAAAGTCTAGTGAGTCATTTTTCAAACTTATGGAGAGATTCAAGGATCTACTCCAAGAATGTCCTCACCATGGCCTAGACCTATGGCATTTATGTCAAATAATTTATGAGGGTATTGATTACCCAACTAAACAAATGATAGAGCCTATATGCCCTGAGGGATTCACATCCTTTACAGATGAAGGAAAGGCATGATAATTCTTACTTGACTTAGCTGACAAAACCCGTGAGTGGGAATCAACTCAAGAGAGTGAAAGAACCATAAGAGGAAAATGATATTTTATGGATGGGATAGTAACTAAGGAAGCTCATTTAGATAGCCTAATCAAGAGAATTGAGGCTATTGTTCCTAGAGAGCCATCATCAATCAATTTGGTTAAGATTTGTGCTTGGTGCCAGTCCCTTGGAAATCTCATAGAAGAATGCCGCAACACCTCTGAGGGCACTTTTAATGATTGTGTTAATGCCTTATACCAGAATAATCCATATAGTAATACCTACAATCCAGGATGGAGAAATCACCCAAATTTCTCTTGGAATCAGGGCAACCAAGCAGGGCCTTCCAATTTCCATAATCAAGATCAACCTGAACTCCAAAGGCCTCCCTTTGCACAATAATATTTTTCCCAAAATATTTTTCCTAAGTCAAATGTTGGACCTCAGGCTAGTTTTCTTAGGGCCCCTCTCCTATCATCTTGTCAGCAACCCCCTGGATTTACCAACACTGGAGAGGCAAGTAGAATAAGTGACTTGGAGAAAAATATGGACCTCCTCATGACAAGCCATCAAAATCTTACGAGAGAACTCACTCAAGTTGTCTCAATTATGTGTGAGAGGGAGAAAGAAACTTTACCCAGTCAACCAGAGCCTAATCCTAGGCATCATCAGCCTGTTAGTTCACAAACATCAACTAATGCACCACTGAATATAGTACAAGGTCAGACCTAACAAGGGCCCTCTAACCAATATAATGTTGTTTATGCCCTTAGGAGTGGTAGAGAGTACTAACAGAGCGTTCCTAAATCTTCTCATCTATTACTCCTATTAACTCTCCTTCAGTTGAGGACACAAGTGTGCCTATTGTTTCAAGTTCGTCTGGTGAACCTAAAGATTTTTCTGAAGCTAAAGATGATTTGGTTGAGGAAATAAAAAATGTATCTTCGGAACAAGGGCGAATCCCTAACAGTCCGTATGTTCTTCTTGCCCCATTTCCTAATCGCTTGGTAAACAAAAGGAAGACTACTTCCATGGATAAAATTTTAGAAGTCTTCAAAAAGGTAGAAGTGAATATCCCTCTTTTGGATGTCATATCTTAGATCCCCGCCTATGCAAAGGTACTGAAAGATTTGTGTACTCATAAACGTATCACTAGTGTGCCTAAAAAGGCGTTCTTGGCAGGTAACATTAGTTCCATAATTACTCAGCCTATAGCAGCCAAGTATAAGGATCCAGGGAGCCCTACCATATCTTGTGTCAATAGCAATACCTACATTGGCGCAAGTGTGAATCTTTTACCTTACCATGTGTACAAGTAACTTGGATTGGGAGAATTGAAAGCCACTAGAACTACTCTTCAATTGGTAGATAGGTCTGTTAAGATTCCTAAAGGGATGGTTGAGGATGTCTTACTAAAGGTGGGAGAATTTATTTTCCCTATTGATTTCATTGTGCTAGATACCAAGCCTTTCTCAACTAAGGATGAGATCCCACTAATTCTAGGAAGATCATTCTTGGCTACCAGTAATGCATTAATCAACTGCCAGAATGGTTTTCTAAGATTATCTTTTGGTAACCAAACTGTTGAGTTTAACATATTTAGGATAGGCAAGCAACCACATATAGAAGAAGAGATCAATATGCTTGACGATTTTCTGGATTTTTCTGATGATTTAATTACCAAATTTAATATTGATTTTGATTTAGAATTCCAAGAGTATATGGATGAGTTGGATGATGATAGTGAAAATTTCTTTTCTGAAGTCTTGAGTCTTCACACACCTGTGGAGCCCTTAGGACCCCTTTCCAATTCCATTCCCAAACCTTCGATAGTTGAGCCCCCTAAGCTAGATCTTAAGGAGTTGCCATCTAATTTGAGGTATGGTTTCTTAGGGCCTGACCAGACTCTTCCTGTAATAATTTATTCAAATTTGACTTCTAGCCAGGAAGAGGAGTTACTTAAAGTGTTAAAAGATAATAAGGAAACCCTAGGTTGGACCATGGCTGATATCAAGGGTATAATCCCTTCTATTGTGCAACATCATATACATCTTATGGAGGATTCCAAACCATCCACGGAACCCTAAAGAAGAGCTAATCCAGTGATGATGGAAGCCATTAAGAAAGAGATCCTAAAGTGCTTGGATCATGAAATAATTTATCCTATAACTGACAGCCAATGGGTAAGCCCAGTTCACGTAGTGCCTAAGAAGTTTGGTGTGATTGTAGTTCCTAATGCCAATAATGAACTAATTCCAACCCATGTCCAATCAGGGTGGAGAGTGTGCATAGACGACAGGAAACTTAATGTGGCAACCTGGAAGGACCACTTCCCATTGTCATTCATTGATCAGATGTTAGAGAGGTTAGCCAGACATGAATACTATTATTTTCTTGATGGATATTCTAGCTATAACCAGATCCCAATTGCTTTAGAGGACCAACATAGGATCACTTTTACATGCCCATATGGAACATTTGCTTACAGGCGTATGCCCTTTGGGCTTTGCAATGCCCCTGCTACATTCCAACGATGCATGATGAGCATTTTTTCTGACATGGTTAAAAAATTCTTAGAAGTATTTATGGATGAATTTTCAATTCATAGGAATTCCTATTCTGAATGTCTTCATCATCTTTCTCTAGTTTTGAAAATGTGCATATCTAAGAATTTGGTTTTGAATGGGGAGAAATGTCATTTCATGGTTAAATCTGGTATTGTTTTAGGCTATGTAATATCCAAGGAGGGAATTAAGGTAGATAGAGCCAAAGTGGATTTAATTGATAATTTACCACCTCCTCAATCTGTTAAGGACGTCTGGTCTTTTCTAGGGCATGCGAGCTTATACAGAAGATTTATTAAGAACTTTAGTCAGTTAGCCGACCTCTCACTTCATTACTTGCCAAAGATCAAACTTTTGAATCTTCTAAAGAGTGCCTACAATCCTTTAAACAACTTAAGAAGGAGTTGACCAATGCACCCATTGTTCAACCACCTATTTGGACTGAACCTTTTGAACTGATATGTGATGCTTCAGATTTTACCATAGGAGCAGTTTCAGGTCAAAGGATTAATAAGTTACCCACTGTCATTGACTATGCTAGTAGGACCTTAAATGATGCACAACTCAATATACAGCCATTGAAAAAGAATTTTTAGCGGTTGTGTTTGCATTAGAAAAGTTTTGGTCTTACTTAGTTGGTTCATATATGGAGATGTATACTAATCATTCTGCTCTCAGATACTTAGTTCAGAAAAAGGATGCCAAAGCCCGTCTCATTAGGTGGGTTTTACTTTTGTAATAGTTTGATTTAGAAATTAGGGATAAAAAAGGAGTTGAAAACCTAGTTGTAGACTATTTATCCTGGTTTCCCAATTCCTTGACTATTAATTCTCCAGTCAACGAGAACTTTCCAGATGAACAGTTATTTGCAGTGTCCAGTGAACCATGGTTTGCTGACATTGTCAACTTCTTAGTTTCAAATGTGACTCCGGATCACTGGTCCACCCAAGATAAGTATAGGTTTCATTCTCAAGTTAAGCACTTTTTCTAGGATGATCCTTATTTGTTTAAGATATGTCCGGATCAGATTATCCGACGATGTGTTCTTTATTATGAGCAACATTCTATTCTTTCTTTTTGTCATGATCATGCATGTGGTGGACACTTTGGACCTAAGAAGACTGTCACAAAGGTTCTCTAATGCGGATTTTATTGGTCCACTCTTTTTAGAGATGCTTCTAATTTTTGTAAGGCTTGTCCTGCCTGCCAGTATTTTGGCTGTATCAATAAGAGGAACATGATGCCCTTCAACCCTATTTTGGTAGTTGAGATCTTTGATGTATGGGGCATCGATTTAATGAGACCATTCCCTAATTTCTTTGAGAATTTGTACATACTTTTGACCGTTGATTATATTTCAAAATAGATAGAGGCCATACCTTGTAAATTTAATGACCACAAAGTGGGGGTCCAGTTTCTCAAAGAGAACATTTTTTTTCGCTTTGGTGCACCACGTGCAATAATTAGTGATAGGGGTACTCATTTTTGTAATCGGCCTTTTGAGGCCTTAATGAAAAAGTATGGGATCACCCATAAGTTATCTAACCCTTATCACCCCCAAACTAGTGGCCAAGTGGAGGTGTCTAATAGGCAGATCAAATAAATTTTGGAGAAAATTGTTAATCCCAACTGTAAGGATTGGTCCCTTAGGCTCATTGATACCTTGTGGGCCCATCGGACTGCATTTAAGACTGATCTTGGTCAATCTCCCTACCATTTGGTGTATGGGAAAGCTTGTCACATACCAGTTGAGTTGGAGCATAAGGCCTTTTAGGCCATCAAGAAGCTTAACTTTAATTTGTCTGATGCGGGAATTCATCGTAGGCTCCAACTATCTGAGTTGGAGAAACTTAGGAATGAAGCCTATGAAAATTCTAGGATTTATAAGGAAAAGACTAAAGCTTTCCATGATAAGCACGTTCTGCGTAAATCTTTTACAATTGGTGATCTTATTATATAACTCTCGATTGTATCTTTTTCCTGGTAAGCTTAGATCCCGATGGGATGGTCTGTTTATTGTCCATAATATATATCCCCATGGGGTTGTAGAGATTTTGAATCCAGGAACAGGGGTAATTTCGAAGGTTAATGGTCAGTGTTTGAAACCATTCTTCGAGTTTCCTAATACTGGTAGTGAAGAGGTCATGGATCTCCATGAGCCTCTTTACAGTGATGATTAACTTTTAATCAGGTATGACCCCCTTGCATTGTCTTCATTTTTAATTCTTTCCATGCATTGAGGATATTGCATGACTTAAGTGTGGGGGAGGGAAACCAATTTCTGCTTTTTTCACTTTGTTTTATTTGTTTTTCTTTTTGTTTTTTTGAGTTTGCTAAAGGATGAAGTCCTACTTTGGCTTCTGGCTAATGATCATACCATTCAGTTGCTTAATGTATGAAAATAAAAGTTTTGACTAAGGTACCCATTTTGAACGTATAAAAACCCTATTGAGAAGAAAAAAGTATGAAAATAAAAGTTTTGACTAAGGTACCCATTTTGAACGTATAAAAACCTTGTTGAGAAAAAAAAAACAAGCCTATGTCTTAAGATGGGACTTTCTTCTAAAAAATAAGAGACCCCTATTTTATGGTGTTGGACCATATGTAAGTCTGTGGGTTCTTTGTACTTTTGACTTAGAGTTGAGATATTCTTTTTAATTTGGCATGAGTTGACAAATGCATAATTTTAAATGAAATGTGAAATGTGGTATAAAGAAAAATAAGAGTTGATTCCCTTGGAACTAGACAGGGCATTGCGCCTCAGGAAGCATGGTGTCTTGATCGAAATTCCTTGGAAGAAAATTTTTGAAAGAACTCTAACATCACTGTCTTTGTGGGCATATGCACAAAGCGAAGCTCCATAGTAACTTGGGTGTCTGGTGTTTGCTCCACCATGTCATTCATGTCAAAAGTAGTAGAGTAGAATAGAGTTTATTAAGCGAAAAAAAAAGGAGAAAAAAATGTGCGAATGTCATTAATGCTTAGTAATATATTTTAGTCAAAAACACTCAAACGCCTTAGTCATTGGTTCCCTATTTCTTCACAAGTGGTTTTGCCTTAAGATAAGTATGTTTTGGAAGAGACGAGATGAGTTCCTAATTAAGAAATATGCTAGTGCCTAGAATTGATAAAGGATAATAAAAGTTCAAGTGTGGGGGTCCCTTGTAAGAGAAATTATCTTTGCTCCGGATCGGTATGGTCCTTACCTTTAGCTAAGGTTGGGATTTGTTTATTCTGAATTTTATGTGTATATTCACTACAAACACCCACGAGACACAACTCGTCCACTAGGGGTGACCTAGGGGTTTAAAGGCTTGTTGCACATGCTAAGTGCAACTGTGATTCATACGTAAGTGAGTTAGGATTTTTATTTTTATTCTTTTTCTTTTTGTTTTGCTCGAGGACTAGCAAATTCTAAGAGTGGGGGAATTCTGATGAGCACATTTATGGGTGAAATCTAGGATAATCAAACATGCATTTTATATATTTAGAATGGAGCTACTTTGGGTTTTACTCTCTTTTTGCAGGTTTTGTATTTTAAAGGCTTTAAGGATTATCGGATGTCATATCTCTCCAACAACAACTACCTAGTGCAGTTAGTGAGCTATAGTGTGCAAAATTTCCTTGCTCACTAGGAGGTCTCAGGTTCAAATCTCATAGTTGTTTTTTTTTTTTGAAGAATTTTGTTGAAGATTTCCTACTTTTCACTCACTTAAAGCAGGGCATGGAGGGGATTTCTACATCAAATTAGAAGCAAGGAAAATCGTGGAAGGGGTTCTTGTGCAAGAAGAGAAGAAAAAAAAAGGGGAGAAATAAATCTTGTCCAAATCTTCTCTCTCCTCCACATCATCACCAAAAGATTGTCCAAATCACACAAAGCAAGAAGGAAAATCCTCCCTTGGAAGGAGAAAAAGAAGAGAAATATATTAAAAAAAAAAAGGAAAGAAAATAAGCAAAAAAAAAAAATTATAGGAAATTTCTCCAAGTTTATTTCTCTCTTCTCTCTCCTCCACCTTAGCACTTTTGGTCTCAAAAGATCTCACTACTAATTGTGGGTTTCTCCCTTTTAGGAAAGAGAAATTTGTTACCCTACCTCCTCATTTCCTATAAATACAACTCATGTAAGAGGAGAGGTGACACTGCATTCTTCTTCTAGGTTTTTTTTTTAGTTGCTCTATCTCTTTCTCTAGCTCTACTTCTAGGTTTATGCTTTAAACACTTTTGTAAGTTCTTTTTAATCAATTAATGCAAGTACTTTTGTTTTTTATTCAGTTTTTTTTATTTTTATTGTTTAAGCAATTGAAGTTGTAGTTTTCAAGTTCTAGTTCTAGGCTTAGTTCTAGGTGACAAGAACAAGCTATGAAGCATGTCTTTCAAGTTCCATTTTTTTTCTTTAGATTTGTTTTCTCTAGTACTAGAAATTTCAGATTTGGTTTATTCCAGATCTAGTTTTTAGTATTTGTAGTATCTCAAATCGATCAAGTTTTCACTATAAGGGTTGAAGTTCAAGTAAGTAGGCTCCCTCAATAGTCTTCTCTCCCCTCTCTCATTCCCTCTTCTGACTACCTTTCTTTCTTAATTTAGTATTTTAATTTCAATCTTTACAATATTGCTATCCCTTTTCCCCAAGGTTCATAGCTAGTGTATGTGTTGGCTTTGCCCCTCCTAGCCATAGAACCATCAATTTATTGCTTTTATTTTAATTGTCTCATTTTCGCTAAAGCCAAGTAGAGTAACCCTTGTAAGAGTGACTCTCTGGTCAAGTAAGGAAGCGCATATTATGATGCATCCCTCGGGCTAAGTAGAGAGACCTACTTGTGAGTCTCTCTCTAGCTTTCTCCCCTTTCTTGTACTTTATTTTTATTTCAGCATTTTTTTTCTTTATTCTTTTTTTTTTAAATTACGTGGGTTGTTTATTTTTAGTTATTTATTTATTTAATTTTAATTGCGTGGCTTGTGTCTTTAAATTCTTAGATGACGAATGGTTAGGACGTTATTTTAGATACATATGTTTAGGACGGTAATTAGAATTAGATCACAACCATTAATCGATTTACTTTCGCATTATTAAAAGAAGTAAAAAAATAAAGTGGTTGCTCTCCCTATGTTCGATCCGTAGCTACACTGATCCATACACTTGCGGTTACATTTAAAATCTCAAACAACCTTAATTTTTGATTTTATGGAGAAAAGAAGTCCAGATCTTTGGCACCAGTAATGATCTCAGCCCTTCGAGCCAGGAAGTTGCTTTCTAAGGGTTGTGCAGGATTCTTAGCCAATGTGATTAACACAGAGTTAACTAAAGTTGGAGGATGTTCCAGTAGTTCGAGACTTTCCCGATGTTTTTCCTGAAGATCTAATTGAACTTCTCCCAGATCGAGAAGTTGAATTTACAATCGACTTACTTCTAGGTACGACGCCAATATCTAAGGCACCTTATAGAATGGCTCCAATAGAATTGAAGGAGCTTGAAGATCAGTTGCAAGATTTACTTGACAAAGGATTTATACGTCTTAGTGCATCACCTTGGGGTGCTCCAGTACTCTTCGTCAAGAAGAAGGATGGGTCTATGAGGCTATACATCGACTATAGAGAGTTGAACAAGGTAACCATAAAAACAAGTATACTCTTCTTCGTATAGAGGACTTGTTTGATCAACTACAAGGAGTTCTTGTATTCTCCAATATTGACTTACGATCTGGGTATCACCAGCTGAGGGTTAAAAGTGAATATGTGCCTAAGACAACTTTTTGAACTAGATATGGCCATTATGAATTTATGGTTATGCCCTTTGGATTGATAAATGCACCTGCAATATTCATGGACCTAAAGAATCGGGTCTTTTATAAGTATTTATACCAGTTTGTAATAGTATTCATAGACGGCATACTAGTTTACTCTAAAAGTAATGCCGAGCATGAACAACACCTATCTATAGTTTTACAAATCCTAAGGGAAAAACAGCTATATGCCAAGTTCAAGAAGTGTGAATTCTGGCTAGATAGAGTGGTTTTCCTGGGTCATGCTGTATCTAAAAAGGGGATTTCTATTGATCCTAGTAAAGTTGAAGCTGTTACCAAGTGGCCTAGTCCGAAAAATACCTTAGAGATTAAAAGTTTCCTCGGGCTAGCTGGCTATTATAGAAGATTTGTAGAAGGATACTTCAGCTTGGCACTACCTTTGACTAAGTTGACTAGGAAGAATGCTCGTTTCGATTGGATAGAAGAGTGCGACCAGAGTTTCCTAGAGTTGAAGAAGAGGCTAGTTTCAGCACCAGTGTTGACAGTTCCTACAGGTTCAGGGAATTTTGTGCTGTCTAATGATGCATCCCACAAGGGCTTAGGTTGTGTACTCATGCAAAATGGCAAGGTCATAGCTTATGCATCTTGGCAATTAAGGTCTCACGAGCAAAACTATCCAACACATGACTTAGAATTGGCAGTTGTTGTTTTTTCTCTGACGATATGGAGACACTATCTCTATGGTGAGAAGTGTGAAATCTTTACAGACCATAAAAGCCTTAAGTATATTTTCACACAGAAAGAGCTCAACATGAGGCAGAGAAGATGGCTCGATCTACTTAAGGACTACAACTGTACAATCAACTACCATCCAAGGAAAGCAAAATGTGGTCGCAGATGCCTTAAGTAGGAATCCTCAGGGATACTCCACTTCACTTCTAACTAGGCAAAGACATATCATTTATGACTTTAGGAAACTCAATCTAGAGGTGATGGTAGGAGCTATTTCAGCCACGCTATCCAGCTTGATTGTACAACCATCTCTGATGGAGAAAATAAGATATGCTCAGAGTGAAGACCTGTACCTAGAGAAAATCAGGACAAAATTTCGAGAAGGAAAGAGGATGGCTTATGTCATAAAAAATGATGGAACTCTGAGGTTTGGTGACTTGATTTGTGTGCCAGATAAGGGCGAGTTAAAATAGGAAATTTTGGATGAGGCTCATCGTACTCCCTATACAGTGCACCCTGGAGGCACCAAGATGTATCAGGACTTGAAAACCACATATTAGTGGAACAACATGAAGAGAGAAATTGCCCATTATGTAGAGAAGTGCTTAACTTGTCAACAAGTTAAGGCTGAAAATCAAAGGCCACCTGGGTTGTTACAACCACTACCTATTCTAGAATGGAAGTGGGAGCACATCACCATAGATTTTGTTACAGGACTTCCAAATACACCTAAGAAGCATGAAGCAATATAGGTTATAGTGGACAGACTGACTAAGTTAGCTCATTTTCTACCAGTCCAAATGACTTATGACATGGACAAGTTTGCCCAACTCTATATAGACGAGATCGTCAAATTGCATAGTACACTGGTATCCATTATGTCAGATAGAGATCCCTGATTTACTTCCAGATTCTGGAAAAGTCCACAGAAAGCTAAGCTGAATTTCAGTACTGCTTATCACTCACAGACAGATAGGTTATCTGAGAGGACTATTCAAATTCTCAAGGATATGTTGAGGGCTTGTGTACTTGAGTTATAGGGAAGCTGGGAATGGCATCTACCACTAGTAGAGTTTGCCTATAATAACGGTTACTAGGCTACTATTGGTATGGCACCATATGAGGCATTCTATGGTAAAAGATATAGGTCACCCATACACTAGGATGAAGTTGGCAAACGAAGTGTTTTGGGACCAAAGATAGCTCAAAAGACTTGTGAGAAGATAGCTTTGATCCATGAATGTATCTGAGTTGCACAAAGTAGACAAAAGAGCTATGCAGATAATAGGAGAAGGGACCTTGAATTTGATAAAGGTGACTTGGTGTTTCTTTGTGTGGCACCCATGAAAGGTGTGATTAGGTTTGGAAAGAAGGGCTCTGGAGTTCCCATGAGGTCAGAGAATCAGAGATGGCTTTGAGGGGTTTGCTCTTCATAGTACTCTTCAGCTCTCACAGCATCTTGCTCTTCTATGGGGTTTTCATTACGGATATCTTGGACATTTTATAAATATGAGGGTATTTTGGGCATTATAGAAAAAAATCAGCTAACTTAGCAGAGATTTCTAACAATTAGGGTTGTTAGATAGAATATTTTAGTTGTAGGGGAGGTGAGTGATATTTTTGGAAAGGTGTGGAGTCAAGTTGATATTTTGCCATAGTTCATGGGAGGGGAGTGATATTTACCCAATTATTGTATAATCAAATTTCGCAAAGACCACTGGGAGCTATTCTTAAGTGCAAGGCATACTTAATCCCAAAAATCAGTATAGAAACCCATTCTTTCAAATATACGTTCTATTGGATCTCAGTTCTATTACAATTTTTTACCATAAAATCCCTATTTCATCTGTATCAAATGTAGCCCACAGTAAAATAGAACCACTTATACCCCTTGACCTAGTATTAACATTGAGCCTAACTACTTCAATGGTCAATATAAAAACCAAAGATTGTTTATGAGACTTCCAAGAAAAACAAATAAGGGAACATAGATCAAACTTCCCAATAATAAACAACATCCATTATGTGATAATATTAAGGTAAATGCAAAATTGGAGAGTGTAACCCAATGAGCTGCTAGACAAGTTCAATGATATGAGAAGACTTGGTGGATTCGAACTACCATATCATGGGTGTAACCCCATATATACTCTACCATTTGAGCTAAAGGCTCACCTACATAAACCATGCATATTAGTTAAACAATACAACAAAAATGTAACCCTAAAACAAGCATACATGATGCAAAAAATAGATAAAGGAAAAACACGTCTAAATCCTTAAACCATAAGTGTTTCAAGAAAATAATAATAATAATAATAAGAGAATTCCAAAATGAAATAAGATTTGATCATCCATCACTATTATAAGGGGACATTGCTATATTCGTTGAATCTTGAGATGAAAATCCATGAAATAATGGTTGGTCATAAGTACCCTGTACAAAGGCAGTAATAGCGTAAGATACATCAATAATGAAATGGAATTGTATAATGAAAATATATATTTTTTCAAAAGTATCATTGCCAATAATATAGAAGTTAAACTTTGGTTGGCATCTATGGTACTTGCATTTTTCGGCTTTCCTTTTCTTTGTTTTTCCACCCAACCCTTCATACACTTTCCATTTTTGCAACCATCTTTTTTCTTAATGTATTTTACCCTGTTGACAAGACTATCTCCATTTGGCACCACTTTTGGTGCCTCACGTGGCTCATTGAAGGTTACATTTTTTTCAAAATGTTTATAGATATCATAAGCAATATTGTCCATATAAGCATAATCGCCAGTCGAATTTGATGTTATTGATGCAATCTTAACTAGTTTAGGACAAAGACACCTATACCTTTGTGAACAATCTATATTGACATCTTCCATAATTTTATTTCCCTTAATGTCTTGCACAACAATACTTCTTGAAACCTGTGTCCATCTCTTCAATATATGTGCTTCGGGAATATACTTTATATCAAAACCATCTAGAATTTTCAATGCATGACTACAAAGAATGCTGTAAATCTCAAATTTTATGCAACTACACCGAATCATTTTCTCCAATGGATTATACAACACTCTAAATTCACCCTCTTGACCAATAATGGAAATAACATACCCGCAGATCATTAGGCTTTTATCCTAGTATTTGATGCAACGAGCAGTAATCCACTCAAATTGTTTTTGAAATTTCACAAAAATCACAAGAGTGTAAGTTTCTCCTGCATGCTTCATAACAAGTGATTTTGAGAACATGTTTCTTGGGAACTTATTTCTTACATCAAACTTGTCCTTCAACTCATTAGCACGCTTGTCATCCACAACCCTTTCAAAATGCTTGAAAAATTGAACAATGTCCAAGCTAGAACTTAAGTAATCCTTTATATCACTATTTATACTCTCACTAAGTTGAGTACTCTGCATTCCAATGGTCAATATCTTCTACATATAGCATTTTGCCCATTTTTCTTTAAATCTATAAATATGGTCCAACCATGAACTATTTTCGACCCGAATATCACTTTTCAGTTTTTCCCATGCATACTCAAATTGAAATTCATCATCATAATGGTATACACACTTTTTCAAATATGTCATAAAGTTTGAAACATATTGCATCATGTTGCCCATGTGCTTTATACCATTTTATATTAAGTTCCATGTACACAATCCGTGTCATGTCTCGAGTAACAACTCAGTTATTGCCTTTCCCATTGTAGCATCTTGGTCTATGAAGATATCGGCTTCTTTTGCCCATGAGTGTTCAAGAAAGCCTCAAAAAACCATTTGAAAGAAGTTGTTGTCTCATCATACAAAAGTGCAAACCCAAATAACACAACTCCTCTATGGTGATTGATTTCAGCAAATATTTCAAACGGCCTATACTCTTTGTTCATGCAAAAGGTGGAATCAAAGCTAAGGACATCACCAGATTGTGCATAATCTATTCTCGTTCTAGGATCGGCCAAAAATATATTAGTTATTTGTTCATTGGTATCCAACTGTATTGAGTAAGTAAAAGAGGGATTGTCTTTAATTTGGTTTTCACAATAAAGTAATTGGGAGGTGGTTCTAAGATAATTATTTTGATCTTATTGAATGTACCCAATGCTTGGTTTGCCTCTGGCATACCTACTCATATATTCAAAAATGTCCCTAGGTTAGATACAGGAATCGTTGGCCAAATCTATTTCATATACATGTAAATCGAAAACATGTTGTTGTGACCTCATCATATGATTGGTAGCTAGTAAGTGAAGTTCGCGATTGTGTCCTTCAAAAAATTCACGACAGTAATTTCCATCATCCATAATTGCAATATACGTATGTACAAAACATCTAGTTCTTGTCTCATCTCGAGGCTTAACAGTATTAATATCCCTCTTATCATTTTCTGATTCCCTGTTTGCAACATACAAATATCCTTGAAATCAGAGTTCTCTTATCTAGCTTACTCTTATTTGTCCACTCTCTTCTGACACTGGATCCTGCTCTTCCTCCATACATATTGTAGAAATCATATGCCTCTTGCTTAGACTTAAAATCTATACCAACACGTGGCTTAATCTCAATATCCACACTCATTTAATCTTCCATAATCCTAACATCCACACCAATTGCTTGCATATAACCACTTCCATCAATATAAAATATTAGATAAAAGAATTAGACAAGCAAAGAAATAGTGATCTTAACCACTTATTTAGAACAAATACTTTTACTAATCAATCTGACATAACATAATTCAATCAAAAGAAATATTACTATTAACAAGAATCGACAAATAAAATTTTGCATCATATTTTTGCTTTCAGATTAGATTCATTATGATTACCATACAGCAAAAATCATTCACTGGTGAAATATATAATTGATCAAAAATCATTCACCCGAAAATTGCTACAAGCCCCAAGTCCAAGGACCAGGTGAAATATGAATGATGAAAAACATGAAGTCACATCATCATCTATCTATATGATCAAATTTTTAGACCAATCTGACATCTCTATGTGTTACTACAAGGGTGTAAGAAATGTTTGCAAAACTTCTAGGATGTAATCAAGAATCATTGAAAAATCAAGAGAGAAAGTCCATTCATGTTGGGCTAGAAGATTGAATCCCCATATTTAACAAGTAACCTTGGAAAGTATGGCCTTGATAGAAAAGCTTCTAGGTCGAGGCATGGTGGAAATGTCTTCCCCTAAAATAATGAACTAATGAAACTCATTAGAAGTTCAGAAGAAATATTTTTTCTAATGTAAGAAAATTGTTAAGGCTATTGCTACCACTATTTCGAGTAATTTGTTAGATTGGTTAATTTTTCTTTTGCTTCAACTATTTTATTATACTGTCATGAAATTAGCTTGTATGATGATAACATGATCTGATGTTGAATTGTACTTTGATTGCATATTAACAACATTTTGGTGAATGACTCAGTCATCCCAACTATATTCTTTTAATTGGTTGTAGCTAATGAATAACTTGTTCTCTAGTTTCATTTCAAGTAATTGGGCAGGACTTCAAATGCACATATTTACTTTAGGAAGAAGCTTTACTTTTTATAATGTTAAATTCTGCAGAAATCCTTTGAAAAAGATATTGAAGAGTTAAGAGTTTTAGTTAGACACCTTTAATGGGTCCTCTGAACTCTTCTTCCTTCTTCTCCCTCTTGATTTCCTTCTCTACTAGTGAAAGAGGGTTTTGGTAAAAGCTGAGCTCTTCATTTCCTTCTCTGCTAGTGAAAGAGGGTTTTGGTAAAAGCTAAGCTCTTTCAGATCTTCTTCCTTATTCTCCCTCTTCATTTCCTTACTCTTTGTTTCCTTCGTTTCCTTCCTCTTTGTTTCCTTCTTCTCCCTCTTCATTTCCTTCCTCTTCCTCTATGTTTCATTCTCTGTTAGCGAAAGACAGTTTTGGTAAAAGCTGAGTGGTAAGTGGGGGGTATATAGTATTTCGTTTGAAAAAAATTAGTGGTTTTGATTTTCTAAAAAGTTAGCGGTTTATGGATAGCAGTTTTGGTTTTTAAAAAGATTAGCAGTTTTGATTTTCAAAAAGCATGTTATATTAGCTGTCGGATAGAGGGAGGACACGTTTCGATGGATTACGTAGAATTGGTGGAGAATTAGAGGATTACAAATTGAAGACGAGCCAAATCCAACTAACATTGGGATCATGTCTCAACTTGATGTTGTACATTTTGGTTGAACTGTTGAGATGTATTTGTTGGCAGGGTCGCTTTAAACTTCATCACATTGGCCTATGTGAAGTAAGCCATGAGAGGTTCATAAACCTAGTGATTGGATGTGCGATTGGCTTCAGAACCTCAGGAATTGAAATTAGGAAGTAAAAGTTCATCTTCTATTTATCTATGATTGTTTGGATTTTTTTTTTTTAGGGTTGAGTTTTCTTCCGCCGGGTTGGAATGTTCACCACTCCATCCTAGGGTTCACAAACCCTATAGAGTTTTAGTACATCCTCCAAAATACCCTACTGATGTCCCCCACGGGCATCGAAACCCGCTGCAGTTAATGGATTCCTATTTATGGTGGTTGAAGGAAAAATGGGTCATTTTTTGTGAAATCCATCGTGGCCCTTGGTCTTAGACACATGGGAGGGAGAAATGACCGCCCTACCCCCACATGGAAGGCGGGAATCCCACCGCTGTTGATGCTTTCATGTGCACTCCCATTAATCCCTATGCTAGTGCAAAAGCCATGCTGCTTTTACAGAATCCTCTCCCTGTTTTATTTTTTATTTTTTTCACTTTGTTCTGTTTGTTTTTCTTTTTATTTTTTGAGCTTGCTAAGGCTGAAGTCCTACT
>NW_024869004.1:28992-35364 GCF_013358625.1 Macadamia integrifolia
TCGGGTTCGGACCTCGGCGCGAACCCCACCCCAGGCATACGATGTAGCATACGTATATACCTTAAAATATGGATATAATACCTGTTTTATCCGTACATAGCCTTATGGTAGGTGCACGTACACTGTTTGGGCACTCCCGTCTCTTCTGGCACTGGCTCGGACTTGTCGGGCCAGCCGGTGTTTAAGGTCACCCGTGCCATCATAGCCCATAAGGAACCCGCTCTAATTTCCTCTGGCTCGGTTCCTGCATGGTTAAACCGGTTCAACCGCGAAATCAGACCAGGTTTAAGAAGTGGGGTATTACAGTTATTCTTTTGAGTGTGAGCACAGCTCGGACTGCTTGTGCAAGGGTTGTGCTGCGGAACCGCAGTATTGACGCCGTGCAGGGTTATACTTTTTTATTCTTTTGTTGACCCCTTTTTGTGTACTTAATACGTGAATTGTTATTCTTTTTGTGTAAATATCATGCCTGCGGGCCCACATGTAATTATATATATACTACAATTTGGGTATCAAGTATATTGGGGGTATTTACAGGTCAATTAAGTCTTCCGCTGAACTTTTGAATGTTTATCTTAGATGTGTGTATGCTGTGGTTGGGTACTGTATCAGATGATCCTAGCAGGTTTGGTTAACCGGTGAACGGGGTGTGAGACTTACCTTGGTGTCGGCTGCCGCTAAGTTGCCAGAATCGTTGCCAAAGGTAAGTAAACTCACTTCCACCACTCTCTCTCTTCATTTCGACCTAGAAAAAGCTAGGTATGGATGGAATCTTGGTGTAAAAACCATGTTAATGTTGTAGAATGCTTGTTCTACCCTCCCAGTGATGTTGTCGAGCTCGAACCAAACCTGGTAAGCTCCGGCAATGTGTTTTACCAAAAGACCAACTAGGGTTTTGATCATTCGATCGATGTTTCTCCCAAATAGCTGGGTGGAATTAGGATTTTCTTGTCTTCAAATGACGCTAGGAACATCCCCTACAAACTCCACGGCATAAATCCCAGCGATCGGACCCGAGCCGAAAAGCCCCAATTCGAGTTGGACCTTTCTGTATTACCATCCGAAATATGGCACAGGAAACACTGTAGCTGTTTCTGGTGGGTTGTTTTCGGTGGACATATGAGCCTTATGTGCTCTCTATCTTCTCCACTAGAAATAGGATTGATATTTACGGTGGAAATGCCCTGTTTCCGATGGGTGTTTCCAACGACAATATTGTCACTCGGGGACAGTGTCTGTACCCTTTGGGGGTGACCTATGTGTGTCCCTCCTGATATTCCCAACGCATATTAATGTACTATTCCCTTTGTGTCTAGGACAGTGACGCGCACATGCCCTGAGCCAGAATTGATTTGATCGATCGGTGGTCGTACTTGAACCCGAACACACCCGATCGTAAACCAAGTGAGGGATGGATTGTGTTTATTTTGAAATGTTTATTATTATTAAATTGCTCACATTCTTAGAATTATATGTTTAATTTTAATTGCTCAAATATGATGATGATATGTTACATTGTCATTTTACGATCATAATATAAATTGTATGGAGATGTATGATAGGATCTGGTGTGGCCGAGGTGTTATCGGTACCATGATTGCCTTGTGTTTGGTTGTGTGTGTGAGACAGAATCCGATGTGTCCGAGGTGGTACCGGTGCCGTGATTACCGTATGTATGTTGCATTCATGCATTGATTATATGCATTAGAGTTAGTTGTAGTCGTGGGTTACACTTTGTGGCCAAGGTCTCACTGGTATTGTGTACCCCGTGACTGCATTTGCAAATAGATGCGCTTTGTGGCTGATGATTGGTCCCGGTGTTGTGTAGTCCATACTCAACTATGATATGTATGCTAGATTAGGTAAATGGTCTCAGGTTTTACTTTGTGGCCAAGGTCTCATTGGTATTGTGTACCCAGGACTGTATTTGGAGATGGATTACACTTTGTGACCAAGTTTTGCCGGTATCGTGTGATTCATACTAACTGTATCACTATGAAGGCGTGTAGCGTATATGTGGTTAGATATCACTCCCTATGCTATAAACCCTTGTCATTAGGGGTTGAGGTGTTGGATAACCCATTGTGGTATGTTTGATGTGCCTTTCAGGAATGCCATACCCATGGTACGATGCGATTGTTATCAAGGGTAGGAACTTGTCCGGCGTGGCCGATGATGTACCAATGTTGTGACTTCCAGGAGGGGGTTATCAGGGATTTGCTGAGTGACCCATGGAAGCACATTGGGACCGGCAGGCTACTATTCACGGCTAGGATTTGTATCCTTGCATAGTTGATGGCAGTTTCGAGACGAAGGATACAGCCTAATGCGTCGTAGTAGCATTTACCAGACTTAGTTTGTATTGTTCGGTGGATAATAAATAAATGAACTGCATCACGAGCATCATGGACTATGTATTTAATTTTTGCAATCATACATGATAAATTATTATTGCTATTGTCTTGCTTGGATGTGCTTGACCCTAACCCTCACTGAGCGAGTTGGAAAGCTCACCCCAACGTATACACCCCTTTTAGATGATGATGCAGGTACTACGGTGCCAATGGCGTGTGACCCAGTATCTTCTGGGTCAGAGTATAGTGTGAGCGACTGGTGGATGCCAGAAGTAAAGGAGCACGATCAGGATTGTGCTTGCGACCACTATGCTTACGTCACACCATGAGAGTGTACATCATACTTTGATACTTTTCGGTATAACTGTGGATTGTATATTTTCGAGATTATATTATATGTCATGGATGAATGTAACAGAATAATTCGGATATTGCTATTATATTATCATTAGACATTTCCTCATTTTATTTATGATTCCGCTACTATACTCTGATTCTGCTGTTTATGTTGGTTTGTGATGTGAGATAGTGAAAATGTTAAGGTACTGCTATCAAAGATCCTGGTAGGTTTGTAAGACAGGTACGTGTCTTCTCACACCGCCGGTAATCCTAATGGTAAGTTGGGTCTACTAGAATTGGGGTTTGACAGATTTGGCTCAAACCTTGCAACACATTGACTCTTGACTGCCCTAACAACAAATACCAAATTATCAAATCCTTCATGGAACAGTTCCAAGGGGAAATGAAGAATTAAACCCAAAACAAATGGTGAGGATCACCTTCACCTTGATTTCCAATAGCAGTGTTATGTCATGTAGATGAGTTCAAAACGTTACTTACCAAGCATCAAAGCACCATATACGTTTCTTTTCTATTATTATTTAAAGGTAAGGGACAGATGAATGAGATTGACAAAAGGCAAAAGGTAGTCGTATCATCTTAAGCTAACTTTATTATCTCTATATATACATATATACTTAATTCCACCTGAATTTCGGTGGTGGTCCTTCCTGGATTAAAGCAGCTCTGGCAGACATGATTCCAGTGGGAACCAGGGAAGCATTGAAGGCAGAACAATCGATCCAATCCTTGAGAAGCTCCTCCTTACCCCATTTCTCTGGTATCCATACTCGACCTGCTACTTCCTTATGATGTCTCTTTAGTCTCTCACGTCCAGATTCATCCTCATCTCCTTTTCCATCTGAATTATTATAAATATCGGCAGCTGCTTCCTTTTCAATATCATCATTAGTTGAGGGGGACGACGACTGGTCTTGCAATTCAACTTGTATTTTCTTTCCAGACTCTTTATCTTTTAATTCAATAACTCCGTCGTCATCGTCAGCCTCCGGCGGCGGCTTTTGCTGCTTTTTGTACTCATTTGAATCTCCGGCGATTTTCGGCTGTTGTTTTGAGGGAGTAGTAGTACTACTTGCAGCAGCAGCAGCAGCAGCGGCAGCAGCGGCAGAGGCAGCAACTTGGTCGTCGGATTCAGTAGAATTCTTCTGCTCACTCATGTTTCGTGATGGTTGCCTGTCTGGTGAATCAGAGAATTCTGGTTCTGCTTCCTTCCTTCTTCTAATCTTACTTCTACTTCTGGGTGATGTTCATGAAGGGAGGATTTAGGATTAGAGGGGAGAAGGACCTTATATGTGGGAAAGAGAGCGAGAAAAGAGAATGGGTGGGGTGTTAGTTTACACGTCAGTAGTGTTGTTTTGTATGGTATGTGACATGTGTACGTGTCGTTGGAGATTTTATTCGAGTTTGTGTGGCTTAGTGAGGGTTCCGTATTTACCAAAAAAAAAGTGAGGGTTAGGTGTGTGTGTGTGTGAGAGAGAGAGAGAGGATTTTTGGGTTTTGGCCAATGAAATTGAAGCTTTTGATGAGGAGAAAATGAAGGGTGTGGTGGGGTCTTGTTTAGACTAGAGTATATCGAAGGAAACTGAACAGTTGTCCGGTTTGCAGCCAAGTAATTGCAACACCATGGTGGTCAAAGAAATGGAATCCTAGAGGGTACTTTGGAAAATACTAAAATCGAGGAGGATATTTGGGAATTTTAGAAGAAAGTGAATTATTCTTTTTTTTGGCTGCCAGCAAGTAATAGTCAATTTTTTTTTGGAGTATACCCTACGACTCATTGGAATTCGATCTTTTTCAACTTTACACAAACTGTGGGCAATGCTCCAAATATTTTGGTGAAGTATTCCTGCTCCTACATTTTCTCCCTTTCTCAATTCTCCCATTTGGCCTTTGGGACCACACCATATTGATGGTGTGTGATCTAATTGAAATGTTGATCAGGTTGGAGAGGATCAAAATTCTCAAATAGTAAGTATGATTATGCGTAATTTTGAATTTGGATCATAACAAGAAGTTCAATGAATTTCAAATGATACTTAGTAGTTAGTAGTGGATCAGCTATTTGGATTCAAACCATAATGAAGTACTTTATTTTTTGTTTGGGAATTTTTTTTTTTTTTTAACAATTATATAACGTGTTCGTAGTGGGGATTGAAAATACGTTTGTTTGTTTATAAGAGAAATTAAAAAGAAAATAAGTGAAAACTTTCAAACCAGAGAAGAAAACTTTTATAATCATTATCCACATCATTCTGTCACTAACTCCAAATTATTACATATTTGATTATTAAATTTCACTTTATTTTGCATCTGAATTCCTTGGATTTGAAAAATAAAATAAAATTTACATCTTACTAATATAATTACTAATTACAGTAAGAAATTTAAGTCGTTTATAGAATCATTTTAGATAATAATTACAAAAGTTTCCTTCTTAGTTTGAAAAATTTTCAGTTCCTTTATATTTATTTTTCCTTGCAACCAAACACAACATAGGGATAAACATGTGAAATTTCCTACCCAAAAAAAGAAAAAAAGAATAAACATATGAAATTCCCATATAATCAAAATGCTCATCTCCGATAATTGATTTAGCATATATATATATATATATATATTATATAAAAAATAATAAAAATAATAAAAAAAACCAAACAGAAAACAGAAAAACAAAACGAAAAAACAAAAAAAAAAACTATGGGTGATGATGTTCATGCCAAATTGTCTAATATCCTATTTGTGTTTACTTGCGACAAGCTCTTTAACTTCAGGGCTCATACCTATGTTGCGTAGCACTCAAACAACTCTATTGGACTTAGTGTGATTGCCTATGTTATCAACTAAAATGAGCTCATGCTACATTAGTGGACTTGCTTGAGCATAGCATGGCATCGATATTAGGGTGTGTGTGTGTGTGTGTGTGTGTGTGTGTGTGTGTGCTTGTATACCCCCACACTCACTGGGCTTGTGAAGCTCATCCCATGTTGTTTTCTCCCTTTTAGATGTTAATTTAGAGTGCACAGGAACCAGAGTTGAGCGAGGCTCCAATCAGTATAGTTGGTGAATCGTGTACACAAGAGTATGTGGAGCACGAATAGGACTGTGGCTGCGAGAGTTGTGCCTTTGGGCATCTTTTGGGATGATGTCTATCATCTCATAATTTTTTTATTCTTTTTGTGTAATTATCTTGTTTGTTATAATATTGTAATTATTGATGGTGAGCTCAAAAACAAGGTATATACTAACTATGGTATCATTTAGGAGTTCATCAACTTGTAACTATAAAATGATTCTAATTAAGTTATGTGATTTTGTTACATTATTTTGCATGTTGTGTATTGTTAAAATATTGCATCCATGCGCTGGCCACCGAATGGTGTCCAAGTCACACAGCCTTGATTTCTGGAGGTGGGGTGTGACAATATCATATTGCATTTCTTTTATTCTTTTTTAGTACTAACTAATAAAGTAGTGATCACTTATGGGTGCGAGTTTGTCTTGTCAGCCAGTGCCCGAATAGGGCTTGAGCTGAGATACCCTAGTCCTGAGGGCAAGTTAGGACCATAGTTAGCAAATTCGGATTCGGGAATTATTCGGGCGGAGAATTATTCGGAATAATTCGATTGATTAATTTAAGGATTCGGTCAAAAAAGCGGAA
>NW_024869004.1:35384-42087 GCF_013358625.1 Macadamia integrifolia
TTTTTTTTTTTAAATAATGTTTAAATGGACCGAATAATTCGGTTTAATTCGGATTCGGTCCGAATTATTCGCGACTTATATTAACTTTTGAAAAAATCGAGAATTTTAAAGAATTTTATTTTTAATTCGGATTCGGTCTGAATTTTTGATAAAATTCGGAAAAATTCAGTTCTTATTCGGCCGAATTGCTAACACTGGTTAGGACAACTGGGAATTTTTGTCCATAAGTCAAAGCCAGGATGGAACAAGGTTGAGGCCTCAAGCTGAGCTCAACTCAACCCTCTTCTTCTTCTTCTTCTTCTTCTTCTTCTTCTTCTCTCCAGCTCAGCCCAACCCCTCAATCTCCCTTCCCCCTCTTCATGGTTAGGGCCAATCAGGGTCAACTTAGCGTGGCCCTCTGGGCGGGTCAAGGCTGAATTTTTTTTCAAGCCTCAAGTCAGGGCTGGCTAGGCTTGGGTTGGGCTGGGGTTTTCAATATCTCAGCCCAACCCCCACTCTTGGAACACATACTAGGCGAGGGCAATTTAATTAGGAGGAACTGCAACTTCAGCGGCCAAAACTTTTAAGACATGATCCAGCCATAGCTTGATTAATGACTTTGTTAAGCTTGGTTTTGAATCCTGGTGAGCATTAAGAGGGGATCCTATTGCTAGTCACGTACAAGAGTTATATACTAGGAGTAGTTGTTCGTTCATGTGGTCATTCATTTGCTCAATCTTTACCGAAAAGTAAAGCTCAACCAATGTATTCAACCCCAAGGGGGTAACCGAGTTGGCAAGGGACCTTCGCCTCAGGAAACGTGTGGTTTTGAGTTAGACTCCTCTTCTGACCCCACACGAGGGTGTTTCGTACTCTTCAATACTTTCAGGAAAAGTTGAACAGAGGACTAGCCAAGCCAAAGGCTTGGATACCCCAATGTATTAATCAGGAGTCTGCACTTGTGGAATAACAATGTAACTCTAGTCTTTCTATGAGATGAATTGAATAGTCTAATTATACATGTGGCATGATCATATTGAAATTTTTGAACTTTGAGAATTATTTCCAACACAATATGCCAGAATTTTTTCGAACACAATATGCCATCATCTGACATAAAACATAATACAGTTCCAACCATTGGATATCTAAGGAATGGTTTAAATAGGTTAGGGATCAAATTTCAGACTTTAAGTAAATCATATACCTCCCATGTATGTCAATACATTCTCTCTATAGTTCATCCAGTCTTGGTAATCCTTAATATTTAAATGTTCTATTTTACCACTATGCAAACAACATTTAGTTTGAGACTTGAGTCACTTGACATGCGAACAATGGACCTTAAGGTCTATCTATCCACAATTTTAGTCTCATTTAATATGCCATGTGTCAAGAATACGCCCGTTCTTAAACTCCATTTCATTTTCCATAATAGAATGTTTTCCTAATGTCTAACATCTCCATTTAGTATAGAGAAAATTCCTAATCGTGAGTTTTCAAATTTTTTCTTTGGACCAGTTACTGTTGGTTCCAAATTCAGGAAGGACTAGTACTAAGTTCCTCTGTTATATTTCAGAGCAAACATGGATTTTAAGCACTTCTTCAAGAATCTGAACATCCATGATGCTAATGCATTTCAATCCATATCAACAATCAACATAGAAACTGATCATTCTCAAAAGACTGACAAGTGAACCATAATCATTGTACAGGTGGCATGGGTTGGTTTTCTGTGGTGAAGAGACTCAACCCAAAGCTTCTGCAAGAGATCATAAGTCATCATGGACACTTGAGATCTTTAGGTATAAGTAAAGCAAGTCAATTCCATAAAACTACATCAGAATTGAAAAATAATAATAATAAATAAATAAATAATTAATTATATATTTTTTACATGATCAAATGAACAATGCCAAACAAATTCAGCTTCTTATTATTATTTGATTGGAGAAAATAGACTTTATCGAAAGGGAACAATGGATCTCGGAGTTAGTAAGCTAAGGCATAAAACCTTGTAATATCCTAGGCTGCTCTGAATACCTGTGGAAGGATTTGAAGTGAAGGAGAAAATAATGAACTGAAAAAGGGTGGTTGGGGAAATATATTACAAGGGAGGAAACAAAAAGAGTGTCAAGCTCTAGGATAACGTGAGCGTCCTTTCTTTTTCAGGAACTCAGGGATCTCCACTGAGCCAGCTTCAGTGAAAGAGGAAGATCGTCGACTGATCCCAAGGTTGACGTCTCCATGACCTAGCTGACTTCTCTGAAATATATCCAGATCCCAATCAACAAAAAAAGAATGCATGAGAAAGAGGGGGGGGGGGGGGAGAGAGAACCAACCTGGAGAGGCCTTCCTTCAGTTTCATCTCGACGTTTAAATCCAGTAGCAATCAGAGTGATGCTGACCTAAACAAAGACCAACCAAAAGAATCTCAAAGGTTCATATGTTACAGCAGCCAAAAAGTAAGAGAGAAGAAAGAGAAAAAAAGAAAAAAGATGAGCAGATGGGAAAAATGAAGAAATTGAGAAGTCATCCAGTTATCCCCACTTAACTCTGAGTTTTTATTTATAAAAGAAATATGGAGAATTGCTTCCTATGTGGGAGTGTGGTTCCTGCACATGCACGAGGGCCAATGGGAGCGCACGAGGAAGCATCCACAAAGTCAATTTTCCTTTTATGGGGGTGGGCCGCTCATTTGCAACTCCGCCCCTGGGCCCCACACTCCCCCACAGGAAACATTTTCCCCCAGAAATATATAATGAAATTACAAGTGTATGTACCCTTGCTGTACTGATAACATGCAGAAATAAACAATTTAAGAAATATATACACCAAAGGCTGAATCCTCTTTTACAATGACAATTTCACATGCAAAGGCTTAAACCCAAAAATGAGAAACCGCTTGTCAGCTCTCTTCTGAACAAAGGTTGCAGAAAAGATCAAGTAATCTGCCATTTTGTGAGCACTTGCTCACAAATAGTTCTAATATGTAAAATCAAGCACATCAAGTAACCTCAGCTAGCAAATCAAAGATGGCTTTTGGCATTGAACCCTTCAATATGGTTGGATAAAGGATTCATAGCAGACATTTCGAACCATAACTGTTGCATTTGGAATTGCAATTCATTGGTCTCGGTCTAAAAGACAATCTTTCAACATAATCACACGGGCCACATAAGCATGGCTGGGGAAGTGATGTTTTTTATTAATTAGTACGCTCCCCATTCACTCTTCCTCTCTCAGATATTCGTTTATAGGCTTGGATTACAGAAAGGCAGGTCTATGCTAAGTTTTTCTGTCCTCAACAGTTACTGGATATTACATTCCATCTCAATTCTCTAGTTGTTTATATCAGCTCCACTTGATGTAGATCATCTCAGCGGGTTTGGCATCACCTATCAAAGAAGGAAGAAGCGGAGTTCAGACCAAGCTTCGAACCAGCCTCCCAGCATCCCAGATATGGTCTGATTGAACCAGCATACTGATGGGCTTGGTTCTCCTAGTGCTAGCATGTTTTTATTATTTTAATTGAGTCCTACTCCATGTTGGAGTCTTAGGTTTATATTTCTTAAGACTGTTTGGAGTTTTAAATTGTTAATGGACAAAAACATTAATTAGTTAGTAGCTTAAGTCCTAAGCTAAATAGGAGTTCTATTATGCCCTATCATAAGTTAAGTAGATTTCCTATTTTAGGTAGAAGTTATAAACCTCCATAAAAGAGGCATTGCCGTAACTTCCAAGACACAACTTTAAGAATGTTTGCAGCTTATGCTCCCAAAATTCTGAGAGAATTCTTCAACAGCTGAGAAGCCATCCCACCCACTTCTATCCCATCTCTTTTCTCTCACTCCAATTTGTGCGTGAGTGATCTGAGACTCTCATCATTGTTTGCAGACCAGCAATCAACTTGATTGAAGAAGCAAAAAAGAAACAGTCTCAGACAGAATCAAATCAGCAGAAATCAGAAAGAAGTCAGGGTTTGAAGCTCCAATCGAGTGCCCTATCTCCCAAGTCTGTAACCTGATCAGCAAGGCCTTTTGGGGTTTTGCTGGACACCCTAGGAGAGAGACTCGACTAGCATAGGATCCCCATCTAATGGCTGGATTTGCTTCTACAGGTTCCTCCCCTAGTTTCCCAATTTAAAGGTCTGAAATTAGGAAGGTACAGACATCAATTTTCCAAGATCTTTTGGGGTTTTGATCGGCACCCCAGCCCCTCCACTCGACCCAAGTTTGGCCCTATTCTGAGGCCCCCATCTCAAACCGCAGGCTGCCCTAGTTCTGCCCTAGTTTGGGGTTCGGTTTCAAGTCTGGTTTTCAGATTTCTTTGCTATTTGGCTTGGTTTTATTGGAGCTTTGGGAGACATCATTGGGGGTTATTGATTTCTCAATACCCTTACATTACGCTTCTTCTGTCACCCTTTTCCCATTTTGTTTATTTTAGGGGAGATGAATAATCAGCTTAAAATTATGTGCCTCAGTAGCTTGTGTAGGTTGACAACTGTAAACAACACCAAGCCGTAAAGTACCCATTATCCCTACTCACACAATATCTGTTCTAGAAGTGCAGCACTCCAATATATCGCCAACTTCACTCAAAGAAGCACAAACCTGAGATGGTTCACACAAAATTTTCTAACAGTCGACATCTCAAGCATTTAATTATGCATCTATATAATATTTTTGTCCTTGCTCTGACACTAGTTTTTACCATTACCAGTGTTTCCAACAATTCTACTTTTGGTGCTTCAAAATTGAATTTCCTACATAATGTCTATCATCTTGTTCAAAGAAGTATAACAATTCAATCTAAAATTTGCCCTGCAAAATGCCAAGGTTTTCCCCATAAATCCTATAAACATGAAGAGGATGGCATCAGTTCGGTCTATTCAAAAGTTGGCCTTCTCTCCTATTCATGCTGCGCCATTAACTACAATCAGAATAGTTTATACGACTTGTTTTCCCCTTCGATTGGTCTAGGTAACTACTCTATTTCTTATGCAAATGCAAGGCACACTATGTCGAAAATGTGTCCATCAAATCTATAAATAAATCGTATATTTGTAATTATGATTGCATGACATTGACGGGCTGTGATTGTCCATAGGTTTTCACCTTAAATATTTTCATGACTAGCGGCAAAACTGGGCACTCTGATCATATGGTCATCATATTGTGTACGCTCATGAATGTTGATTCAGGGACACAAATATGAGTGTACATGTTGTGTGTACATTGAATTTGATCAAATAGGAATCTTGAATGAAATACTGTCAGTTGTTGAAGCACAAGATTCTTTTTGGTAGCCTTTGATTGGTCTCTAGATCTGAAAGGTCCTTATCATTGCAGGTAAGTATTATGGGTTTTGGTATATCACTGGTCGATGTCCTTCGGACTATATATCAATACACTGGATTCATAATGTTTTGGTTATGGACGAAAGAGACGCTCAACACGGGATCCACTCCCATTTATTTGGAAATATCAAGAGAGAGTATCTAAACATGATTGGATGAAATTCTGGATCCCGTTCACATTTTGCAAAATGTTTATAAAATTTTCTCAAAATTATTAATACATATTAATATTTAATTTAAAAATGTTTTGAAACATTTTAAGATACCTAATCGAATGTTTAGATTCTCTGTGCGACATTTCGACAAACCTGGGCCATGACAGTTTTATTTCCATGCCTAGAGGTTTGCTATGTGCTATTGTTGAGTGGAGAGATTAAATCGATACTTGACTACCACAACTCTGGGAGGAATAAAAATTATATCCACTCATATTATACTTGTTGGTATGTCTTTGACTGATAATTTTTGACATTATCTGATCGGCAATTGTAGTGGATTTTTTCATTGGGATCATACCTCTTCTCAGTACTGATGGCCGAAGATTGTATGTACAGTGATTTCATTATAAGAGAGATATTTATTGACTATTATATACATATATATAATAATTAATATCAGATAAATATAAGCTGATCCAGTGGCCGAAGCCGTAGGTCGGTGAGAGAGTGAATGCATTTTGTCACCCTATATCATGGACACCTCAATCATGAGGTGTCATCATTACATATATATATGCCGAAAGTTGATGTGGTAATCAATTTCAGTGCTCTCTGATCTCAGAGTACAGAAAACAGAGAGCTAAAACATTTTTAATATCATCATTGCCCCCCTTTTTTTTTTTAATTAAAGGTAATGATGACACCTCATGATTGAGGTGTCCACGATATAGGGTGACAAAATGCATTCTCTCTCACCGACTTACGGCTTTGGCCACCGGATCAGCTTATATTTATCTAATATTAATTATTATTATTATTATTATTATTATTATTATATATATATTCAATAATCAATAAATATCTCTCTTATAATGAAATCACTGTACGTACAATCTTCGGCCACTCGTACTGAGAAGAAGTATGATCCCAATAGAAAAATCTACTACAATTACCAATCAGATAATGTAAAAAATTATCAGTAAATCGATTTAATATCTCCACTCAACAGTATCACATAACAAATCTTTAGGCATAAAAATAAAACTATCATGGCCCAGGTTTGTCGAAATGTCGCACAGAGAATCTGAACTTCCGATTAGGTATCTTACAATGTTTTGAGGTATCCAACATCTGATGTTCAGACAGTAGTATCCACAAACCCCTTGCGGGCTCCGTAGCAGGAAATTATATATTTTATTAAAGAAAG
>NW_024869004.1:42128-42296 GCF_013358625.1 Macadamia integrifolia
ATCATTTGTCCTTGGGGATCGGACATTGATCCTCTCCTCCCTACTAATTGGTGTACCTGAGATGCATTTCCTCTAGCTCTCATATGGCATGGGTTACTTCAGCACTGTAGCGCCTGGTACTTAGACATTGGCTCGAGGCATTTTCTCTACCCCTTCTTACTCTGAAAA
>NW_024869005.1:0-27568 GCF_013358625.1 Macadamia integrifolia
AGGACAGCAGTAGAGCTATTAAATAATACTTCTGTTAGGTATGTCATAGAGTGCAGTTTTGGTTCTTTGAAGAAGCGTTTCCCAATTCTCAGCAAAATGCCATGTTTTCCACTGAACACCCAAGCATGCATTGTCATTGCTTGTTGTGCACTTCACAACTTTATTCAGGAGGAAGAAATTACATACAAGAATTTTAAGGAGTTTGGTGAAAATTGGTGGAATCGGGAGCCTGAAGAAATTCAAGATTATGTATCACCGGCTCACATCAGTATAAGCTTAGCAGAAAGAAGAAGACATATGGATGATCTTAGGAAAAAGATTGCAAATGAGTTAGCTATTAAATCTGGAATGGATCAAATTACATGATTACATTTTGATGATTGGATTTAAACTTTAAAGTAGTTAAGAATTAAGTTGGAAGACCTAATTTATGCCCTTAAGTTCATAAATAAATACTTTAAGAATTATGTCAATACTTGAATTTATTCTTGTTCATGCTTTTATGTTATTATAATAGATCATATTTTTGTTGAAACATTTCATATTTCATATGATAAGGAAACACGACCAAATATTTCATATTTGACGTGAACACCCTGTTGTTGATATGGAGCTATTCTTATATATGTCTCGTTCGACTTAAGCTATTTGAGTAATAATGGTTTTCATAACTTAAAATTTATTAAAAAATCATTGACTATCCTTAGATTTTATTTAAAAATCACAACTCTGACACCCTTGGTGAAGATGGCACTTTATGCAAATATTGGTTTCTAACATAAATGATTCTATTAAGTACGAACCATACATGTTTCTGTTTCTTTCAAGTTACAAAATCATTTTTTTTTGGGGGATACCATACAACATTTAAGATGCAAAATCACTCCAAAAAAATTGAAATGCAAAAAAGTGTGCTAGACCCAAAATCATGTTTAAATAACAAAATCATTACAGTACAAAGCCTATGTGTCCCAGGAATCCAACACGTTTGAGCCAAAATTCACACTTGTTGAATTTTGCATACAATTGCTCTTCTCTCAATCTTTGGAGTACCATCCTCAAATGTAACGCATGCTCCTCTTCAGTCTTCGAGTAAATCAAAATGTCATCAATGAAAACAATGACCCACTTATCAAGAACATCATGAAATACTCGGCATTAAATCCATAAAAGTTGCCGATGCATTGGTTAACCCATAAAACAGCACTAGGAATTCATAGTGACCATACTGAGTCCCAAAGGCTATCTTGGGTATGTCGCTGCTTTTTATTTTTGAGCTGATTAGATATGAGATCAATCTTTGAGAATACCTTAGCACCTTGCAGTTGATCAAAGAGGTCATCTATGCGAGGCAATGGATACTGGTTCTTGACAGTTAATTTGTTCAATTCCCAGTAATCGATGCACATACGCAGACTCCCATCCTTCTTCTTGACAAATAGAGCTAGAGCACCCCAAGGAGAAACACTCGGGCGCATAAACCCCTTTTTCCAACAAGTCTTGCAACTATGTCTGCAACTCCTTGAACTTAGGTGGTGCCATTCTGTAAGGAGCTTTAGGCACTGGGGCTGCTCCAAGAAACAAATCATTAGCAAACTCCAATTCTTTGTTAGGCAGTAGCCGGGTTAAATCATCCGAAAAGACATTAGGAAACTCCCTAACTACCTTCAATTCCTCTAATGGTGTGACTTTCGCTTCCACATCTTGTACTGAAGCTAGGTAGCCTTAACATTCATCTTCCAATAATTCACCACTTGTAGGGCCGAGATGAGAACCTCTCTAGGTCGCTTCACCTTGTTTGCTTGATACACTAGCTCTTCTCCTTCATCACTTACCACCTTAATTTGTTTCTCGGCACACATCATGTTCACCCGGTGAGTTGACAACCAGTCCATGCCCAGTATGACATCAAAATTTTGCATGTTGAATTTGATAAGCTGGGCATCCAGCTTCTTCCCACCAATTTCAATTGAATATGGTCCATACACTTCATTTAACTGTGCTAATTTTCCTGTAGGTGTACTAACAATCAACTTGCCCTCTAGAGCCTTGGGTGACATATCAATCTTTCTATCAAACCTTTTAGATACAAATGAATATGATGCTTCAGAGTTAAATAATACATAAGCTGATATACCCGAGATAGATAGGATACCTGCTACCACATCAAGGCTGGCTTCAACCTCCTCGGCTGATAATGCATACATTCTTCTATGAGGTTGGCCCCCTTGAGCCAATGCGGGTCATAAACATGGGGTTGTTTCTATAAAATAGCTGGCTTGTACACGTAATCCTTGGTAAAGTGTTCAACCGCATGACAGACATAACAATGATTTTGAGATGCTTATATAAGTACTGGAGCTTTTTGTATCTAACCTGGCGCAGTTAAAGGATGACGCGGCCTCGGGGCTGTGGGCACCATACTAGTATTTGGGTAGAAAGATGTGGTACCCGATCCACCAGTTGATCGGGGCATATAACCCGATGATCTGTAATACTTCTAATATGATGGGTCATAATTATATGGCCCACGAAAACTCTTATTCGGGTTGCCTGAATCCGCATATGGGTTAGACCCCTTCCAGAGCCCTGGTGTAGTGGAAGACTCTCCCTTCTGCTTGTCCTCCATGGTCTTGGCCTTCTATACTATCTGGGCATAATCTATCAAATCCATGGCCCCCAATACCGAACCAATGGACACCTTCAATCCCTTCAAAATTTCTTAGCTTTCACCTCAAATTGTTGTTGGTACTTAAGGACGCACTTATTTCCCTGAGTCAATGTCATGAACTCTATTTCTTTTCAATCTCTGAAACTATTGGGGTAGTAGTTTGATAAAAAAAAAATTCCTTGAATTGTTCCCAAGTTGGTTCAGGGTGGGTTGCCATCAAGATGAGCTTGGACGCTCTCCACCATGAGTTGGCTTCATTCTTCAATTGCAAGCCTGCATAGAAAAGTTTATCAGCCTCTGTGCATTCCACCACTTCAAATATTTTCTCCATCTCCTAGATCCATCGATCTGGCTATAAGGGATCACTACCTAACTTAGTGAAGATAGGTGGTAAGTGCTTCTTAAAAGATTCAATCACCTTTGCCATAGTATTTACCGATGGGTAATAGGGCGGATATGCCAGATAGAACGGATATGGTGGAGCCATCATACACAAAGGAGTGCCGAACGGCGAAAACTGTGGTGTCACCATGGGAAGTGTACCCCCTGGTTAGTCTTGTGGTGGTAACTCAGGAGTTGTACCCCCTGTTGAGCTCTGGCATATGGCACAACGGGCGGACCCTATGGAAAAGTCACCCCACGGGGTTGATGGCCCGGCTATGTGGGGTTCAATTGTTGATGCATAGCATTTATGAAAGTTTGTTGTTGCTTGAGTAGCTGTTGTTGGAATGCTTACTGTAACTATTGGATAAGAGCCGCAACATCATTTGGAGTGATAATGGGAGGAGGATCCAGAATTTCATTCATAGGTGGGTCTCTATTATCTCTTCCTACCTAGGGCCCACCCGGGGTCATGGGTGTGATACCCTACTTTTTAAACCCAGTCTAATTACACGGATGACCCGGTTTAACCATGCAGGACCCGAATCGGAGAGGGTTAAGGTGGGTTCCTTATGGACCATGATGGCAAGGGTGACTTTGAACACTGGTTGGCTAGACAAGTCCGAGTCAGTGCCAGAGGAGACAGGTGTACCCAAGTCATGTACATGCACATATCATAAGGCCATGTATGGATAAAGCTGGTATATAGCCGTATCCTAAAGCGCATACGTATAATATACCTTGTGCCGAGAGTGAGACTCATGCTGAGAGTCGAATTCCACCAAAATCCCACTTGTTGGCCAATTTTCGTCCCTCAGGTGGGCGGTCACAGGTGGGCGCATCCACCCACCTGAGTGACCCACCCATGTGCTACTAATGATTTTAAGAAAGTATAAATAGCATTACTTGTATTTTTCAATATCTCATTTATTACACTGAAAGTTGGTGAGAAGATTTAAGAGGAGAGAGAAGAGAAGGGAGAAAAGAGAACGAAGAAGAAGAAAGGGGAAGGAAGAGGAAGAAGAAATGGATTTAAGCAGCGCCAAGGTTTGATCTTCCCATTCTGACGCCGAAAGAGTGATCTCCAACACGAGATCTACGTTTAGAGGTGAGCGAAGGCTATATTCCTTAAACTTTCACCATATCCAAGTAAAACCCTTGATTTGGGTAGAGTTTCTTGAGGTCTTGTAAATCCCCCTTGAGATGATGAATCTAAGGTTTAATAGATGGTCTATGTGTTGATTTTGAAGGATTTGAAGAAGTGTTTACAAGGTTGGAGAAGCATTGGTGATTTGAAGTGATTTGGGGGTTTTTGAAAGAGTTCTTGATCAAAGAAGGTAAGATGGCTTCCATTCCTTAAATCTAACCTAGATCTAGGTTAGAATCATCTTATGAGACCTTGAATGTGTGGAAAATGGGATTGGAAAAGCCCCATTTGATTCCCCAAAGGTTGGGAAAAATTTCAGGGAAAATGATAATTTTTCACCCGCTCAGGTGGGCTGAGACCGGTGGGCCAACCGGCTGGACCCTATCGGTGGGCCGACCTGCCCGTCGGTCAAGACCGGTGGGCCCAAACCGGTGAGTTGACCGGTAGGCCAACCTGCCCGCCGATCCTAGCCGACCCTTGGCCTCCACCGATGGGCCCCTACCGGCGGGCCGACCTATCCACCGATCATGACTGGTGGGTCAGGACCGGTGGGCCGACCCGCCCACCTGTGAAGACTGGTGGGCTGTCTGACCCACCCGAGAGGCTCCCAACATGATTTTTTCGTTCGAATGGACCCGAAACAGACGTACGACCTTCTTTTAGGATTCTAAACATGATTTTTTCATCAAATCTTGTTAGTTTTGACCCCGAAGTGGTGAAATGCTAACCCCATTCACTTATGATAGGTTCACCAAAATTTACGTTTCTTGCGTCGGATCTCATCCATACCGGGCATGAGTCTTTGTACACTACAGGTAAGTGGGGAGAGGACATTTGGCCTTATGTTAAGGCTTGTTTGGTATTCATTCAAATGTATCTAAACTAGCCATGTCATCATGCAAATTATATGTAGTTTTGCCATCCTCATATTATTATGACATGTGTGTTGTGTTTACTTTCTTAATGTCAAATGATGATGTGCTTATGTGATGAATGATGGAATCATTGTGCATGATGCATTAATAGAATAGATGCCGTAGTCGGCTTGGAAACGAGTGCATTGGTGGCCCGTGGAATGGGACACGGTGGCACTATGCAATCGTACTATGTCATATAGGAGCATACGGTTTAGGATTATCATCTTTCTATGCTATGACCCTTCCCAACAGGGGTTGAGGTGTTGGATTACCATTTAGGGGGAAGCAGTGGTCGCGGTTGTCGGGTCACTGTGGCGGTTAGACATATGCTCGGTGGGTCATTAGGATAGTCGGCAACCTCGGTGGTATATTCAAAAGGGCCAATCGTACTGCTTTTAAATTGCTGGAGTCAGCACCTTTATTTTCTGTCATTTACTTTTATGTTGAGAGCCGGTAGTCGGCATGCTTTACTTTTTCGAGTACTCACGGTGGGCCTTCTCCGACAGCCCTATGGGCATATCGCCGGATGGAGTTCGCGGCTCGCACCCGGAGTATACGCGCACTGTGGTTGTAGTAGCACTAAACCAAAGACTTAGTAATGTTGTTTAGGCGGATGTGATTTAAAATGAATTGCATAGCATATAGTGCATATGGTTGTAATTGTTATGTGGACTGTTGTGTGGTCCCTCTTTTCACTTACTGAGCTAGTGAGCTCATCCCACGTGTACACCTCTTTTAGATGATTTTACAGGTCACCAACCTGAAGATCAAGGGTCGGGCCCCATAGTTGAATTTCCTGAAGAGAATTGGTGGGTCCCCGAGGACTATGAGCACGGCACGAATTGCACGTGCGAGGGATGTGCTATGGGACCACAGCAGTGACTCCATACAGGGTTACTTTTTTATTCTTTGATGATCCCTTTTGTGTACTTGATACGTGAATTGTTATTCTTTTTGTGTAAATATCATACCTGCGGGCCCACATGTATTTATCTATGTACTACAATTTGGGTATCAAGTCTATTGGGGATATTTACAGGTAAATTAAGTCTTCCGCTGAACTGTTGAACATTATCTTAGTTGTGTGTATGTTGTGGTTGGATACTGTATCAGATGATCCTGGTAGGTTTGGGTTAACTGGAGTTAACCCTGTCACCGGTCCGGTTCTGTGTGAACAGGGTGTGACAATGGGTGTGGTGACCGTCCCACTGGTGGAAACCTGTAAAAATCCCTCACCTGACCCAAACACCCTAAAATTCATCCCCTACCTACCCAGATAACGAAACACTCCCGAGTCTGAAACCCTAGAAATCCCCATGTGGGAGGGAAGGGGTAAAATTTTGACTTTTCATATATGAAGGAATCTGATCAAGATGACTATACAGATAGATAGTGCTCGAAAATATGATTTCGATGATATATGGTATGCCAAAATTGGATTGACGGATCTCCAGCAATCATTCCCAAAAAATCACATTTTTTCGTTCGCATGTCATGCACATCGGGCACCCAACCAGCCGGCCCAGTCAAGCCAGCCAGCCCAGCCAAGCCAACCAGTCTAGCCAGCCCATCCAAGCCCAACCTGGCCGCACACCTGTGCATGGGCCTACCGCACATTGTGCAAAGGCCTGCCGCACACTGTGAGCGGCCCTGCCGCATGCTGTACATGGGTCTACTGCACGTTGTGTGTGGGTCTGCCGCACGCTGTGCGTGGGCATGCCGCAAGCTGTGCATGGGTTGAGGTGTTAGATAACCCATTGTGGTATGTTTGATGTGTCTTTTCGAAGTGCCACTCCTGCAATACGATGTGATTGTTGCCAGAGATGGGAACCTGTCTGACGTGGCCGATGTGTTACCGGTGCCATGACTACCAGGGTGGTTATCAGGGGTTTGCTGGGTGACCCATGGACACATACAGGGACCGACAGGCTTCTAATCATGGCTAGGGTTTGTATCACTGCGTAGTCAATGTTGTTTCCGAAACAAGGGATGCAGCCTAATGTGCCGTAGTGGCATTCACCATAGTTTGTATTGTTAGGTGGATAATAAACAAATGAACTGCATCACGAGCATCATGGACTATGTGTTTAATTTTTGCAATCACACATCATAATTTATTACTGCTATTATCTTGCTTGGATCTGTTTGACCCCACCCCTCACTGAGCGAGTTGGAAAGCTCACCCCACGCATACACCCCTTTTTAGATGATGATGCAGGTACCATGGTGCCAATGGTGGGTGACCCAGTATCTTCTGGGTTAGAGTGTGGTTTGAACGACTAGTGGATGCCAGAAGCGGTGGAGCACGATTAGGACTGTGCTTGCGATCACTGTGCTTATGTCGCACCGTGATTGTACATCATATCTTGATACTTTTGGATATAGTTATGGATTGTATATTTTCTTGAGGTTATATTATATGTCATGGATGAATATAACAGAATAACTCGGTTATTGCTATATATTACCATTAGATGTTTCCCCATTTTATTTATAATTCTACTAGTATACTCTGATTCTGCTGCTTATGTTGGTTTGTGTTGTGAGATTGTGAAAATGTTAAGGTACTGCTTTCAGAGATCCTGGTAGGTTGTAAGATAGGTACTTGTCTTACTCACACCGCCGGTATTCCTAATGGTAAATTGGGTCTACTGGGAGTGGGGTCTGACAGCTATGGTATTAGAGCGTGATGCTGCCTTAACTCACATTCTTAGTCAAACCATGATTTTGGAGAAATTAGGATTAAATGAAAATCTCAAGACAACAAAAATAGCAATTGCACAATTAGGAGACAAGGATAGGTGTTAAAGACATTTCATTATAATAAAGAATTTGATTACACAGCTTACACTTTCATAAGAAAAATAAAGTACTGAAAGCAGGAAATCCTAACTAGCCTAAGTCTAGGATATTAAACAACTGAAGCAAATGACATAAGGTAAAAGTTCAACTAAGCCTAAAACATCAAACTCAAATAGAGCATGGAAAGGGAAATCCTAAAAGTTACTATGGCAAACATGCCACTACTCTTGCTGCTCTTGCCACTACTGCTGTTGGTTCTGTCCTTGGCCCTGAGCCTGGTTCGGACCATACGTTCCTGGAGGAGGCACTGGAATACCGAGGTGGAAGACCATCACCTACATCTGAGCCTCTAGGGAGGCCACTCTATTGTCCATAAGACAATAGGTCTTGTCCATGCTCTCAAGGTGGCTGTCCATGCTCCTCATCAATGACATAGTGGTATCCAGATGGGCCATAACATCATTGAGACCATGAGGCCTCGCACCCCTAGTACTCTAAGATATAAAAGCTACCATCGAACCTATAGCCTGGGGATCAGGTGGTGGAGCCCCACCAACCCCAGTAGCTTCTCCTCTTGCCCCACCAGCACCTCCACCAACATCACCGGCATCGCCACCCTCTACCTCTATAGGTTGCTAACCCACTCCTAGAATAGGTGTCACCTCCCTCAGATCTATTGTCATCTTCCTCAGAGAGTCTTGGTTGAAGTCTATGACCTCTTCACCCAATCGAGCCTCTCGCTCCAAGTCCACTCCAAAGTGGCAGAAGATGTCAGTGACTATCCATCCATAGCATAGGCTTCCCGCTCGGCGATCCACTCCTTCAGACCGAAGTACCATGGTCCATATAAGGAGATAAGGGAGATGTATCTACTCCCCCATGTACACGCAGTATGTCACATAGGCCTGCATGGTGGATACCTCATCTTAATGTTCATAAGTGGGGAGAACATTCAGATGAATTGCATGGCAGACAACCTTTGGAGTAGCAAAATAGTTGACAAAACGATTCCTTCCCTTAGCTTCCTTAGTCAGCATGTCATTAATCTCCTGAAAGGTATTGGGACTCTGAAGTTCATATGCCAGAGTCCGAGGGGGGTAGTACACTAGGTCACCGGCATTGCTAACCATCAGAATATTGGCCAACTACCCCATGTAAAGGAGATCTCCACCCCCTTCACATAGGAGGTGATCTGCATCTCTTCGGTATCCCGGTTCACGCACTGTAAGTTGAAGTGGAAAGCCTAACTAGTGTGGGGTAGTAGTATCTGTTAGATTTTAAGATACGGTACCACCCAACCTCATCAAACCGTTGATGGTGATGGAATGGGCGAAAGTCATTGGTCCTCATATAGACTCCCAGGTCCACGTTGCGGCACTCAAAAAGTTCCCAACGGTCTCGCTCAGCCACAGAGCAGAACAGAATGGGGTTGAACTGCTCAGCGACATCTTTCTCCTCTTGTATAAGTGCACGTTGGGGACTTACATGACATCCATACATCGTTGCAAGATGATTCCTAAGGATTTGGAATGGAAAACCTAGTTAAAAGGCTGCATGCAAAACTCACAGAGAAGAAAATCACAAAAACTAGGTTACAGAGAGAGAAAGCATACCTTGGATGCGAATGTGGTGCCGATCGATCTCGAAATAGCGAGAGGAAGGTAGGGAATAAGTAGCAAAAGACTTCTTGTCCATTTCCACACCTTTCTCACAAGAGCAAATAGGGTTTTGTGTGACTAAGCCAAGACCCGAGCCTATTTATGGCTGATTTGGTGCCACCGGAAACACTGGGCATGCTTCCAGTGCCTGTTTTCGGTGAAGAGAAAAGTTAGATTTTAGCCTCTGTTTTGCCCACTGAAAATACCACTGATATTTCCGGTGGGTTAAACCATATTTTCGGTGGTTTGACTCCCCGTTTCCTATGGACTCTTGAAAAATAAATCATGTTATTTTTCAAATCTAAATTTTATTTGGTTCCTTTGATGGTGTGCCTCTTTGGGATATGTGCGTGATCGGATCCTAATATGTGCGGACCCCACTTATGCATGCCCTAACCCTAATTTTGACTATTGTATATGTGTGGGACCCACTATGCATGCATGTGTTCCAGTTACATGCAACCTTGTTTATATATGTGCACTAATCGGATTCCTCCACAGGAATCATGTCACGCTAGAACACCCGATCCCAATCATGCCCATCGCCTCCTGCTTCCCCTACACAGAATTAGGGTAGACCCCACAATACACCTCCGGCTCTGCCTATACTTACAGCCCAAGATGTGGCATCCATCATGAATAACATGATGCGGGAAGTGGAAGAAAGGTAAAACCAGTTTATGGTTGGGATTGATACTAGAATCCAAGCGACAATGGAAGCCCACAATGCACTGCCCGCACCTCCTACTCCACTGGCACCCATTTCAATACCTGTTGGATCGGCTACCCTTCAAACATCTGGTGGGATACAAGTGCATGGGCATGTGCAAGACCCAATGCCGAAACAAGCTCAAGCCCATGTAGAGGGCTTAATAGACTTGACAAAAATGATGGAGAAGTTTCAATAGCTTAGGTCCCTATGTTTCTCCAAGGTGGGGCAAGACTCGTTGTATCCATCAAAATGGATTGGTGGAATGGAGAAGGTTTTTAGACTGATGGGCTACACCGATGAGAAAAATATTTTGTGTGCTGGCTATCAGTTACAGAATGAAGCAGATGATTGATGGAGTACCACCGAGCCTATTCTGAGGGCTAGTAACTCGAACCCTACTTGGGAAAACTTCAAAGGGGCCTTCTTTGAGAACTATTTTTCAAAAAGCTTCCGGTATAGGAGAGAGAGTGAGTTCTCTCAGTTGGTTCAAGGTTCCCGGTCTATGCTCGAGTATCAGCAATGCTTCAAGGAGCTATTCCATTTTTCTCTTGAGCATCTTAGAGTGATAGAGCCAAGGCAAAGAAGTTTGAGAAAGGGTTGAGGCCAGGTATTGGGTCAACCATTGTGGGGTTGAAACTGCAAACCTATACTGAGGTGGTCCAAGTGGCCAAGTCCATTGAAGACCAGCATAGGGATAACTACACGGCTCAGCAAGGAACGGAAAAGAGGCCAATGGGATCTACTAATTCTAGGGGAGGCAGCAAACCTTTCCGAGTGCCTTATGTCAATCTAACTCTAGTGTAATTTAGGAGGCCTGATGCTAGTCAGACTTCCCAGCCCTTTCAATATAGTGTTGTATCTCACTCTTTGGGATCAAGCCCGAGATGCTTTCATTGTGATCAGTCGGGCCACATGGGAAGGACATGCCCCCACCGAAGGCAGGTGATGCACCCTACACTATGCCACCTATTCCCCAGCAGATATATTCAACCCCTAGACCAACACCACCCCTATAGGGCCAGAGACCACAGGGCAGAGTGTTTACTATGACTGCAGAAGATGCTAAGGCTGCACCCGGTGTAGTGACAGGTACATTATTGATATCATTATTGCCTGCACATGTATTATTTGACTCGGGAGCTTCGCATTCGTTCGTGTCACCGGCATTTGCAAAGAAGATGAGAATTCCACCCAAGGGATTGACTTAATGTTTGGCTATGATCACCCCTACAAGAAATGTAGTGGGTTTGAACTATGTTTATGAACCTTGTCCAATGACCATAGGTGATCATGAGTTGAATGCTCACTTGATCGAGTTGGTTATGACCAACTTCGATGTGATTTTAGGAATGGATTGGTTGTCTGCATACAGAGCCAGTATGCTATGTGCAGAGAAGGCTATCATTTTCAGACCTAGTGATGATGATGAGTTTGGGTTCTAAGGGGATAAGCCCAAGAAGCCCAAGAAACCCAAGAAAGTGATCACATCCGCACTCCAGATGAATAAGCTACTGGATAAGGGATGTCAAGGCTACTTAGCATCTGTTATAGATACTGAGGTAGAGATTATGCCATTGATCGAGCTAGATGTGAGGAGGGAATTTTTTGATGTATTCCTGGATGACTTGACAGGTTTGCCACCAGACCGAGAGACGGAATTTGCTATAGACCTACTCCCCGGCTCGGCACCAGTGTCAAAGGCCCCTTACCTCATGGCCCCCACATAGTTGAAGGAATTGCAGGTGCAACTTCAAGACCTTCTGAAGAAGGGATTCATTAGACCTAGTGTGTCTCCATGGGGAGCACTGGTATTGTTTGTCAAAAAGAAAAACGAAAGTATCAGATTGTGTATTGTTTGAGATTTAAAATGTAACCGCAAGCGTACGGATCAATGTAGCTACGGGTCGAACACAGGGAGAGCAGCCACTTTAATTTTTATTTCTTTTAATAATGCGAAAGTGAACTGATTAATGGTTGTGATCTAATTCTAATTACCGTCCTAAAAATAACGTCCTAACCATTCGTCATATAAGAATTTAAAGACGCAAGCCACGCAATTAAAATTAAATAAATAACTGAAAATAAACAACCCACACAATTAAAATAAAAAAAATAAATAAATAAAGGAAAAAAATGCTGAAATAAAAATAAAGTAAAAGAAAGGGGATAAAGCTAGAGAGAGACTCACAAGTAGGTTTCTCTACTTAGCCCGAGGGATGCATCATAATATGAGCTTCCCTACTTGACCAGAGAGTCACTCTTACAAGGGTTACTCTACTTGGCTTTAGGGAAAGGGAGACAATTAAAATAAAAACAATAAATTGATGGTTCGATGGCTAGGAGGGGCAAAGCCAACACATACACTAGCCATGAACTTTGGGGGAAAGGAATAGCAATAATGTAACGACTGAAAATAAAAATCCTAAATTAAGAAAGAAAGGGTAGTCAGAAGAGGGAATGAGAGGGGGGAGAGAAGACTACTGAAAGAGCCTACTTACTTGAATCAATGCTTGAACTTGAAAAAAAAAATTACTCCACGGCTCGTGATCTTGTCACCTAGATCTAAGCCTAGAACTATAACTTAAAAAATTACAACTCAATTGCATAAATCATAAACATAAAAAGAACTGAATAAAAATAAAAGTGCTTGCATTAATTGACATAAAAAAAAAACTATTACAAAAGTGATTAAAGCAAAAATAGAGAAGAACTAAAACCAAAGAGTGAGAGAGGGAGAGAGAGAGAAACTAAAAAAAAAGTAGAAGAAGAATGAATTGTCTCCCCTCCTCTTACATGAGTTGTATTTATAGGGAATGGGGAGGTAGGGTAACAAATTTCTCTTTCCTAAAAGAGAGAAACCCACAATTGATTGTGAGATCTTTTGAGACCAAAAGTGCTAAGGTGGAGGAGAGAGAAGAGAGAAATAAATTTCCTATAATTTTTTTCTTATTTTCTTTCCTTTTTTTTCTAATTTATTTTTCTTCTTTTTCTCTCTCCTAGGGATGATTTTCTTCCTTCTTGCTTTATGTGATTTGGACAATCTTTTGGTGGATGATGATGTGGAGGAGAGAGAAGATTTGGACAATCTTTGTTTCTCCCCTTTTTTCTCTTTCCTTTTTTTTTTCTTCTCTTCTTGCTTCCACGATTTTCCTTGCTTCTAATTTGATGTGGAAATCCCCTCCATGCCCTTAGTGCTTTAAGTGAGTGAAAAGCAGGAAATCTTCAACAAAATCTTCTAAAAAAAACAACCATAAGATTCAAACTTGAGACCTCTTGGTGAGCAAGAGAATTTTGTACACCATAGCTCACCAACTACGCTAGGTAGTTGTTGTTACCAAAAACAAATCTTTAATCACTTAAGGATGAGGTCCATCGATCCTTGTTGGCATTTGGAGTATTCCTTGTACCTCTGGGACAATTGCAAACGGGCTGGTTCTGCATCTCGGTTTAGTTCTGATCCATTATTCTTTTTCTGACCCAAAAAGAATAATCATTTGTACGGGTGACCAAACGAATGTGTACTTTTAATTGACCACATCCATCTTGCTCAGAATTTCGTCCTCTTCGCAACCATGAAAAGAAATAGAACCTCTTTACGTGTAAAATTGAAGATATAGCACCCAATAGTCTTTAAGACCTTGAAAATATAAAACCTGCAAAAAGAGAGTAAAACCCAAGGTAGCTCCATTTTAAATATGTAAAATGCATGTTTTACTGCCCTAGATTTCACACATAAATGTGCTCATCAGAATTCCCCCACACTTAGACTTTGCTAGTCCTCGAGCAAAACAAAAATAAAATAATAAAAACAAAAAAAAAAAACCTAACTCACTTTCGTAGGAATTACGGTTGCACTTAGCATGTGCAACAAGCCTTTAAACCCCTAGGTCACCCCTAGTGGACGAGTTGTGTCTCGTGGGTGTTTGCAGTGAATATACACCCAAAATTCAGAATAAACAAATCCCAACTTTGGCTAAAGGTAAGGCTCATATCGATCCGGAGCAAAGATAATTTCTCTTACAAGGGACCTCCACACTTGAACTTTTATTACCCTTTATCAATTCCAGGCACTAGCATATTTCTTAATTTGGAACTCACATCGTCTCTTCCAAAACATCCTTATCTTAAGGCAAAACCACTTGTGAAGAAATAGGGAACCAATGACTAAGGCGTTGGAGTGTTTTTGACCAAACATGTTACCAAGCAATAATGACATTTGCACATTTTTTTCTCTTTTTTTTTCTGCTTAATAAACTCTATTCTACTCCACTACTTTTGGCCTGAATGACATGGTGGAGCAAACACCAGACACCCAAGTTACTATGTAGCTTCGCTTTTTGCATATGCCCACAAAGCTAGAGTTACTTCAGAAGTTTCCTCCCAAGGAATTTCGATCAAGACACCACGCTTCCTGAGGCGCAATGCCCTGTCTAGTTCTAAGGGAATCAACTCTTATTCTTCTTTATACCAGATTTCACATTTCATTTAAAATTGTGCATTTGTCAACCTATGCGAAATTAAAAAGAAGGTCTCAACTCCAAATCAAAAGTATAAGGAACCCACAGACTTACATATGGTCCATCACCATAAAACAGGGGTCTTTTATTTTTCAAAAGAAAGTCCCATCTCAAGACACATGCTTGTTTCTTTCTTCTCAACAGGGTTTTTATACGTTCAAAATGGGTACCTTAATCAAAAAATTTATTTTCATACATCAAGCAACCGAATGGTATGATCATTAGCCAAAAGCCAAAGTAGGATTTCATCCTTAGCAAGCTCAAAAAAAAAAAATAAAATAAAATAAAAAGAAAAACAAACAGAACAAAGTGAAAAAAAATAAAAATAAAAACTGGTTTCCCTCCCCCACACTTAAGTCATGCAATGTCCTCAATGCATGGAAAGAATTAAAAGCAAAGACAATGCAAGGGGGTCATACCTGAATAACAGTTAGTCATCAGTGTAAAGAGGTTCATGGAGATCCATGACCTCTTCACTACTAGTATTAGGAAACTCGAGGAATGGTTTCAAACGCTGACCATTAACCTTCGAAATTAGCCCTGTTCCTGGGTTCAAAATCTCCACAGCCCCATAAGGATATACATTATGGACAATAAATGGGCCATCCCATCGGGGTCTAAGTTTACCAGGAAAAAGATGCAATCGAGAGTTGTACAATAAGACCTTATCACCAATTGTAAAGGATTTACGCAAAATGTGTTTATCATGGAAAGCTTTGGTCTTTTCCTTGTAAATCTTAGAACTTTCATAGGCATCATACCTAAGTTCCTCCAACTCAGATAGTTGGAGCCTACGGTGAATTCCCGTATCAGACAAATCAAAGTTGAGCTTCTTGATGGCCCAAAAGGCCTTATGCTCCAACTCAACTGGTAAGTGACAAGCTTTCCCATACACCAAACGGTAGGGAGATTGACCAAGGTCAGTCTTGAATGCAGTCCAATGGGCCCATAAGGCATCAATGAGCCTAAGGGACCAATCCTTACGGTTGGGGTTAACAGTTTTCTCCAAGATTTGTTTGATCTGCCTATTAGACACCTCCACTTGGCCACTAGTTTGGGGGTGATAAGGGGTGGATAACTTATAGGTGATCCCATACTTTTTCATTAGGGCCTCAAAAGGTCGATTACAAAAATGAGTACCCCTATCACTAATTATTGCACGTGGTGCACCAAAGCGGGAAAAAATGTTCTCTTTGAGAAACTGGACCACCACTTTGTGGTCATTAGTTTTACAAGGTATGGCCTCTATCCATTTAGAAACATAATCAACGGCCAAAAGTATGTATAAATTTCCAAATGAATTAGGGAATGGTCCCATAAAATCAATGCCCCATACATCAAAGATCTCAACTACCAAAATAGGGTTGAGGGGCATCATGTTCCTTTTATTGATACGGCCAAAAGACTGGCAGGCAGGGCAAGCTTTGCAAAAATCAAAAGCATCTCTAAAAAGAGTGGGCCAATAAAATCCGCATTGGAGAACCTTTGCGGCAGTCTTCTTAGGTCCAAAGTGTCCACCACATGCATGATCATGACAATAAGAGAGAATGGAATGTTGCTCATGATCAGGAACACATCGTCGGATAATCTGATCTGGACATATCTTAAACAAATAAGGATCATCCCAGAAAAAGTGCTTAACTTGGGATTGAAACCTATACTTATCTTGGGTGGACCAGTGATCCGGAGTCACACCTGAAACTAAGAAGTTGACAATGTCAGCAAACCATGGTTCACTAGACATTGCAAATAATTGTTCATCTGGAAAGTTCTTGTTGACTGGAGAATCAACAGTCAAGGAATTGGAAAGCTGGGATAAATGGTCTGCAACTAGGTTTTCAACTCCTTTCTTATTCCTAATTTCTAAATCAAACTCTTGCAAAAGTAAAACCCACCTAATGAGACGGGCTTTGGCATCCTTCTTCNTCTTCTGAACTAGGTATCTGAGGGCAGAATGATCAGTATACACCACCACATGTGAACCAACTAAGTAAGACCGAAACTTTTGTAATGCAAACACAACAGCTAAAAATTCTTTTTCAGTGGTTGTATAATTGAGTTGTGCATCATTTAAGGTCCTACTAGCATAGTAAATGACAGTAGACAACTTATTAATCCTTTGACCTAAAACTGCTCCTATGGCAAAATCCGAAGCATCACACATCAGTTCAAAAGGTTCAGTCCAAACAGGTGGTTGAACAATGGGTGCATTGGTCAACTCCTTCTTAAGTTGCTTGAAGGATTCTAGGCACTCTTTGGAAAACTCAAAAGTCTTATCTTTGACAAGTAATAAAGTGAGAGGTCAGGCTAACTGACTAAAGTTCTTAATAAACCTTCTATAGAAGCCTGCATGCCCAGGAAAAGACCGGACATCCTTAACAGATTGAGGAGGTGGTAAATTATCAATTAAATCCACTTTGGCTCTATCTACCTTAATTCCCTCCTTGGATATTACATGGCCTAAAACAATACCGGATTTAACCATAAAATGGCATTTCTCCCAATTCAAAACCAAATTCTTAGATATGCACCTTTTCAAAACTAGGGAAAGATGATGAAGATATTCAGAATAGGAATTCCCATGAATTGAAAAGTCATCCATAAATACTTCTAAGAATTTTTCGACCATGTCAGAAAAAATGCTCATCATGCATCGTTGGAACGTAGCAGGGGCTTTGCAAAGCCCAAAGGGCATACGCCTGTAAGCAAATGTTCCATACGTGCATGTAAAAGTGGTCTTATGTTGGTCCTCTAAAGCAATTGGGATTTGGTTATAGCCGGAATATCCATCAAGAAAGCAATAGTATTCATGTCCAGCTAACCTCTCTAACATCTGGTCAATGAATGGCAATGGGAAGTGGTCCTTCCAGGTTACCGCATTTAACTTCCTGTAGTCAATGCACACACGCCATCCTGTTTGGACACGGGTAGGGATCAACTCATTATTGGCATTAGGAACTACAGTCACACCAGACTTCTTAGGCACTACGTGAACTGGGCTTACCCATTGGCTGTCAGAAATAAGATAAATTATTCCATAATCCAAGCACTTTAGGATCTCTTTCTTAATGGCTTCCATCATCACTGGTTAGCTCTTCTTTGGGGTTCCGTGGATGGTTTGGAATCCTCCATAAGATGTATATGATGTTGCACAATAGAAGGGCTTATACCCTTGATATCAGCCATGGTCCAACCTAGGGCTTCCTTATTATCTTTTAACACTTTAAGTAACTCTTCTTCCTGGCTAGAAGTCAAATTTGAAGAAATTATTACAGGAAGAGTCTGGTCAGGCCCTAGGAAGGCATATCTCAAATTAGATCGCAACTCCTTAAGATCTAGCTTAGGGGGCTCAACTATGGAAGGTTTGGGAATGGAATTGGAAAGGGGTCCTAAGGGCTCCACAAGTGTGTGAAGACTCAAGACTTCAAAAAATAAATTTTCACTATCATCATCTAACTCATCCATACACTCTTGGAATTCTGAATCAAAATCAAAATTGGTAACTAAATCATCAGAAAAATCCAGAAAATCCTCAAGCATATTGATCTCTTCTTCCATATGTGGTTGCTTGCCAATCCTAAACATGTTAAACTCAACAGTTTGGTTACCAAAAGATAATCTTAGGAAACCATTCCGGCAATTGATTAATGCATTACTGGTAGCCAAGAATGGTCGTCCTAGAATTATTGGGATCTCATCCTTGGTTGAGAAGGGCTTAGTATCTAACACAATGAAATCAACAGGGAAAATAAATTCTCCCACCTTTAATAAGACATCCTCAACCATCCCTTTAGGAATCTTAATAGACCTATCTACCAACTGAAGAGTAGTTTCAGTGGCTTTCAATTCTCCCAATCCTAGTTGCTTGTACACATGGTAAGGTAAAAGATTCACACTTGCGCCAAGGTCAAGTAAGGCATGCTCAATATAGGTGTTGCCTATGACACAAGATATGGTAGGGCTCCCTGGATCCTTATATTTGGCTGCTATAGGCTGAGTAATTATGGAACTAATGTTACCTGCCAAGAACGCCTTTTTGGGCACACTAGTGATACGTTTGTGAGTACACAAATCTTTCAGTACCTTTGCATAGGCGGGGATCTGGGATATGGCATCCAAAAGAGGGATGTTCACTTCTACCTTTTTGAAGACTTCTAAAATTTTATCCATGGAAGCAGTCTTCTTTTTGTGTACCAAGCGATTAGGAAATGGGACAGGATGAACATAAGGACTATTAGGGATTTGCCCCTGTTCAGAAGAATCATTTTTGGTTTCCTCAACCAAATCATCTTTAGTTTCAAAAAAATCTTTAGGTTCATCAGACGAACCTGGAACAAGAGGCACATTTGTGTCCTCAACTGAAGAAGAGTTAACAGGAGTAATAGATGGGGAAGATTTAGGAACGCTCTGTAGGTACTCTCTACCACTCCTAAGGGCATAAACAACATTACATTGGTTAGAGAGCCCTTGTTGGGTCTGACCTTGTACTATATTCATTGGTGCATTAGTTGGTCCTTGTAAACTAACAGGCTGATGATGCCTAGGGTTAGGCTCTGGTTGACTGGGTAAAGTTCCCTTCTCCCTCTCACGCATAATTGAGACAACTTGGGTAAGTTCTCTCGTAAGATTTTGATGGCTTGTCATGAGGAGGGCCATATTTTTTTCCAAGTCACTTATTCTACTTGCCTCTCCAGTGTTGGTAAACCCAGGGGGTTGCTGATAAGATGATAAGAGAGGGGCCCTAGGAAAACTCGCCTGAGGTCCTACATTTGACCTAGGAAAAGTATTTTGGGAAAAAGATTGTTGTGCAAAGGGAGGCCTTTGGGGTCCAGGATGACCTTGATTATAGAAATTGGAAGGTCCTGCTTGGTTGCCCTGATTCCAAGAGAAATTTGGGTGATTTCTCCATCCTGGATTGTATGTGTTACTATATGGATTATTCTGGTATAAGGCATTAACACTATCATTAGAAGTGCCCCCAGAGGTGTTGGGGCATTCTTCTATGACATGTCCAGGGGACTGGCACCAAGCACAAATCTTAACCAAATTGACTGATGATGGCTCTCTAGGAACAATAGCCTCAATCCTCTTGATTAGGTTATCCAAATGGGCTTCCTTGGCTACTATCCTATCCACAAAATATCATTTTCCTCCTATGGTTCTTTCACTCTCTTGGGTTGATTCCCACTCACGGGTTTTGTCAGCTAAGTCAAGTAAGAATTCCCATGCCTTTCCTTCATCTGTAAAGGATGTGAATCCCTCAGGGCACATAGACTCTATCATTTGTTTAGTTGGGTAATCAATACCCTCATAAATTATTTGACATAAATGCCATAGGTCTAGGCCATAGTGAGGGCATTCTTGGAGTAGATCCTTGAATCTCTCCATAAGTTTGGAAAATGACTTACTAGGCTTTTGCCTAAACTTAAGGATATCACTTCTAAGCTTATTGGTCTTGTGAGTTGGGAAAAACTTCTTAAGGAAGACAACTGTGAACTGTTCCCATGAGGTTATGGAATTTGTGGGTAATCCATACAACCACTTCTTAGCTTAGTCTTTCAATGCAAAAGTGATAAACCTAAGCTTAACAGCATCATCAGAAAGCTGCTGGATCTTAATTAGAACACATACCTCTTCAAATTCCCTTAGAAATAGGTATGCATCCTCAGAGGTCAACCCATGGAAGTGGGGCAACATAGTGATGTATTGAGATTTGAGTTCAAAATTATTGCCCTGGGCTTGTGGCAGAACTATGTAGGAAGGTTGGGCTGTTCTAGCAGGGTAGAACCTATCTTTCAGAGATTTAGGGGAAGGGTTTTACTGTTGGTCTCCCATATTGAAGGATTTTAAAGAGAGTAAACGTATAGGGTCACTATTTGTTGGATCTCTTCTTTCTAACCGATTCTTAGTATTACGTACCCACCTAACACTCATGCAATAGAAAAATACCCGCAACTAAAGTAAGACTAGCACAAAAGAATGGATAGCAAAACCTTTTTTTTTTAATGATTTTTTTGATTTTTTTAGTTTTTTGGGAACTTACCGGCAGGGATCTAGGGTTGCTCAGGTCAATTTCTGAGGTACTGCTACAGGGCGAAACCTGTCTTTATCATACTGTGAGGCATGGCGACCTCCACTGATACAACTATTATTGCAAGTTGTTCTTCTCAGGAATTCAATAAAAGAAAAGGAAAAATATAAAACAAAGCAAAAAAAGCACTCCGATTTACCAAAAGAAAGTGAAAAATAACATGAAACTGTCTCCTCGGCAACGACGCCAAAAACTTTTTTGAGATTTAAAATGTAACCGCAAGCGTACAGATCAGTGTAGCTATGGGTCGAACATAGGGAGAGCAGCTACTTTATTTTTTTTTATTTCTTTTAATAATACGAAAGTGAACCGATTAATGGTTGTGATTTAATTCTAATTACCGTCCTAAACATATATATCTAAAATAAAGTCCTAACCATTCGTCATCTAAGAATTTAAAGACGCAAGCCACACAGTTAAAATTAAATAAATAAATAACTGAAAATAAACAACCCACGCAATTAAAAAAAATAATAAAAAAAGGAAAAAAATGCTGAAATAAAAATAAAGTAAAAGAAAGGGGATAAAGCTAGAGAGCGACTCACAAGTAGGTTTCTCTACTTAGCCCGAGGGATGCATCATAATATGAGCTTCCCTACTTGACCAGAGAGTCACTCTTACAAGGGTTACTCTACTTGACTTTAGGAAAAGGGAGACAATTAAAATAAAAGCAATAAATTGATGGTTCTATGGCTAGGAGGGGCAAAGCCAACACATACACTAGCCATGAACCTTGGGGGAGAGGGATAGCAATAATGTAACGACTGAAAATAAAAATCCTAAATTAAGAAAGAAAGGGTAGTCAGAAGAGGGAATCAGAGGGGGGAGAGAAGACTACTGAAGGAGCCTACTTACTTGAATCAATGCTTGAACTTGAAAAAAAATTGCTCCACGGCTCGTGATCTTGTCACCTAGATCTAAGCCTAGAACTATAACTTAAAAAATTACAACTCAATTGCATAAATCATAAACATAAAAAGGCTGAATAAAAATAAAAGAGTGCTTGCATTAATTGACATAAAAAAAACTATTACAAAAGTGATTAAAGCAAAAATAGAGAAGAACTAGAACTAAAGAGAGAGAGAGAAAGAGAGAGCAACTAAAAAAAAAACTGGAAGAAGAATGAATTATCTCTCCTCCTCTTACATGAGTTGTATTTATAGGGAATGAGGAGGTAGGGTAACAAATTTCTCTTTCCTAAAAGAGAGAAACCCACAATTGATTGTGAGATCTTTTGAGACCAAAAGTGCTAAGGTGGAGGAGAGAGAAGAGAGAAATAAATTTCCTATAATTTTTTTCTTATTTTATTTCCTTTTTTTTTCTAATTTATTTTTCTTCTTTTTCTCTCTCCTAGGGACGATTTTCTTCCTTCTTGCTTTATGTGATTTGGACAATCTTTTGGTGGATGATGATGTGGAGGAGAGAAGATTTGGACAATCTTTGTTTCTCCCCTTTTTTTCTCTTTCCTTTTTTTTTTCTTCTCTTCTTGCTTCCACGATTTTCCTTGCTTCTAATTTGATGTGGAAATCCCCTCCATGCCCTTAGTGCTTTAAGTGAGTGAAAAGCAGGAAATCTTCAACAAAATCTTCTAAAAAAAACAACCATAAGATTCGAACTTGAGACCTCTTGGTGAGCAAGAGAATTTTGTACACCATAGCTCACCAACTACGCTAGGTAGTTGTTGTTACCAAAAACAAATCTTTAATCACTTAAGGATGTGGTCCATCGATCCTTGTTGGCATTTGGAGTATTCCTTGTACCTCTGGGACAATTGCAAACGGGCTGGTTCTGCATCTCGGTTCAGTTCTGATCCATTATTCTTTTTCTGACCCGAAAAGAATAATCATTTGTACGGGTGACCAAACGAATGTGTACTTTTAATTGAACACGTCCATCTTGCTCAGAATTTCGTCCTCTTCGCAACCATGAAAAGAAATAGGACCTCTTTACGTGTAAAATTGAAGATATAGTGCCCGATAATCCTTAAGGCCTTGAAAATACAAAACCTGCAAAAAGAGAATAAAACCGAAGGTTGGTCCATTCTAAATATGTAAAATGCATGTTTTACTACCCTAGATTTCACACATAAATGTGCTCATCAAACTCCTATTTTGTGTTCCCATAACTACTAAGACACAACGGTCTCAAAAAAGTTCAATCCGTCCAGCTCCATAGCGAACCTCAAAATCTTCGCCTTCTCCGGCGGAGGTGCCTGTTTCTCTATTTTCGTCTCTATCAACCCTTCAGTCGTCGTCAAAACCCACTTTAGATCAGCTTTTGATCCCTTACTTCCCCCTTGAGTTGGAGAAAAAGTAAGAGAAGAACCTAATGAGAGACCCAATGTCTCCATAGCAATGGTGTCAAAGGGACTGAAAATCCAAATCATTGTCGTAATTGAAGCTTTTCTTGGATCGATTGGAACTCTGAGAGACTGAGAGAGAGAGAGTGAGAGAGAGAGAGAGAGCGAGTGTGCTTTATAAGAAGAAAGATCCAGAATGGCTTTGAGGGTTTTGGAATTTAGAAAGAAAAGGGACAGAATTGTTTTTGTGCAAGGAATGAATAAAATTGCTTGGAATCTTTTAAGTCGATACCGATCATGTATTAAATGACTCCGTTCAACACAGGGGTTGGAATGGGTGGCGGTGGCAGTTGCAGTGGTAATGTTGGTGGTAGTAACGCAGTGGTTGTGGTTGGAGTTGGGGTCAGGTGTTGAGTAGAGGAGGAGGAAACAGTCATGGATGGTGGCGGTTGGGGCGGAGGGAATGGTGGTGATGGGGGCCTGATGAGGGTTCACTGAAGAATGCCATTAATATCTCTACAAAAAAAAAAAAAAAAGGCCATTAAGGCAAAATTTTCTTAGAGTTGCAACAATTACAAGCAAAGAGAGGTGTTATGCATAATAGGGTCAAAAGGGTCTTTTCCACTTCAAAACTGACAGTGTTAGACTTTAGGGGTATGGTTGATATTTTTAAAAATTCAGGGTAGTTTCTCAGATAAATTTTAAAAATAGGGGTGGTACAAGATAATTTTCCTTTTCTAAATGGTAATTTACCCCTTGAGGAAAGGTAAACCAGTAAACCAATCCATGTAAAATCCCCAAATCAATCAATTAATGTCAAATTGAGTCTTCATTCATCAATCTTCTGAGTTAGAGGTACACCTCTTATATAGACCTTCAAAGGTGAAAGTGTACTCCAACTCTAATACAAAAGAGACAGTTACAATAGGACTCTAATATCCTAAGAGAGAAACTTCGAATGGGAGTTGTTCTCTAGTGTTGCTGTCCGATGGGACTCCTATTTTGTTGGCGATGTAGAGTAGGACTGTAACTGTGTTGACACACCCCCTTAAGGTGGGAATTTGAATGATCAAATCCGTAGCTTGTCCCAGAGAAAAGTGAACCGTGTAGAACTAAGAGGCTTGATGAAGATATCAGCTATTTGATCATTTCTGGAGATGTATAGCACCTGAAGCTCCTTGGAGGCAACCTTGTCCTGAAAAAATGAAAATCTATTTCAACATGTTATGTACGGGCATAAAACACAGGATTGACAATATTGTCACACCAGAGGATTGGCGCTGTGGGGATAGGAATGCTCAGTTCAGCAAAGAGAGAGCAGAGCCAAGTGAGTTCAGTGCAAGCATCAGTGATGGCCTTGTACTCTGATTCAGTAGAAAAGCGTGCAACCATTTTCTACTTTTTAGATGCCCAAGAGATTAAATTGGGGCCCATGTAGATGGTATAGCCTCCTGTGGATTTTCGATCAGCACTGTCTGTAATACCCTACTTCTTAAACCCAGTCTGATTACACGGTTGACCTGGTTTAACCATGCAGGACCGGAATCGGAGAGGGTTAAGGCGGGATCCTTGTGGACCATGATGGCAAGGGTGACCTTGAACACCGGTTGGTCAGACAAGTCCGAGCCAGTGCCAGAGGAGACGAGAGTACCCAAGCCGTGTACATGCACATATCATAAGGCCATGTACGGATAAAGCAGGTATGTAGTCGTATCTTAAGGCGCATACGTATATTACATCTTATGCCAAGAGTGAGATTCGTGCCGAGAGTCGAACTCTGTCAAAATCTCACTTGTTGGCCAAGTTTTTGCCCTCAGGTGGGAGGTCACAGGTGGGCTCATCCGCCCACCTGTGTGACCCACCCATGAGGTTACAAGATGTTTTAAAAGGTATAAATAACTATCTTATGTTTTCCTTTTTCTTTTTCTCATTTATGACACTCGGACATTTGGTGAGAAGAGTAAAGAGGAGAGAGAAAGGAAGGGAAAGAAGAGGAAAAGAGAAGGAAGAGGAAGAAGAGATGGATTTCAGCGGCGCCGAGGCTTGATCTTCCCATTCCGACGCCGGAAGAGTGATCTCCAATTCGAGATCTACGTTTAGAGGTGAGCAAAGGCTAGGTTCCTTAAACTTTCACCATACCCAAGTAAAACCCTTGATTTGGGTAGAGTTTCTTGAGGTCTTGTAGATTCCCCTTGAGATGATGAATCTGAGGTTTAGTAGATGGTTTATGTGTTGATTTTGAAGGATTTGAAGAAGTGTTTCCACGGTTGCAAGAGCATTGGTGATTTAAAGTGATTTTGGGGTTTTGAAGGAGTTCTTGAGCAAAGAAGGTAAGATGGCTTTCCATTCCTTAAATCTAACCTAGATCTAGGTTAGAACCATCTTATGAGACCTTGAATGTGTGAAGAATGGGTTTGAAAAAGCCTCATTTGATTCCCCAAAGGTTGGAAGAAGTTTGGAAAAAAATGGTACTTTCCCACCAAGATCGGTGGGCCAAACCGGTGGGCCAAATGGCCCGCCTGAGGGCACCCGCCTGAGAGGGCAGACCCTCGGGGCCAATCGGTGGGCCAACCGATGGGCCCAACCAGTGGGCCAACCGGGGGGCTAACTTGCTCGCCGGTCATGATCGGTGGGTGACTGGTGGGTCATGATAGGTGGGCTATCCGACCCACCCGAGAGGTTCTCAACGTGATTTTTAATTCTGAACGGACCCAAAACAGACGTATGACCTTCTTTTAGGATTCTAAACATGATTTTGTCATTGGGTTGTGTTAATTTTGATCCCAAAATGGTGAAATGCTAACCCCATTCACTTATGTTAGGTTCACCAATATGTACGCTTCTCGCACTGGATCTCACCCGTACCGAGCGTGAATCCTTGTACATTACAGGTAAGTGGGGAGAGAATGTTTGGCCTTATTTTAAGGCTTGTTGTGCATCATTCCATTGTATCTAGATTATCCATGTCATCATGCAAATTGTATGTAGCTTAGCCACCCTCACATTATCTTATGCCATGTGTTGTGATTATTTTCTCAATGATTAGATGATGATGTGCTTATGAGATGAATGTTGACATCATTGTGCATAATGCATTAGTAGACTAGATACCATAGTCGGCTTGGAAACGAGTGCATGGGTGGCCCGTGGAATGGGACGCGAAGGTACTATACAATCGTACTGTTATATAGGAGCATGCGGTGTAGGATTATCACCTTCCCGTGCTATGACCCTTCCCAATAGGGGTTGAGGTGTTGGGTTACCATTTGGGGGGAAGTAGTGGTTGCAGTTGTCGGGTCACTGTGGCGGTTAGACATACACCCGGCTGGTCATTAGGACAGTCGGTAACCCTGGTGGTATATTCAAGAGGGCCAATCGTACTGCTTTTAAATTGCTGGAGTTTGCACCTTTAATTTTCGTCATTTACTTTATATTGAGAGCCGGTGGTCGACATGTTTTACTTTTCTGAGTACTCACGGTGGGCCTTCTCTGACAGCCCTATGGGCATATCGCGGGATGGAGTTCGCGGCTCGTACCAGGAGTATACGCGCATTGTGATTGTAGTAGCACTAAACCAAAGACTTAGTAATGTTGATTATGTGGAAGTGATTAAAATGAATTGCATAGCATATAGTGCGTATGGTTGTGATTTGTTGTGTGGACTGCTGTGTGGTCTTTCTTTTCACTTACTGAGCTAGTGAGCTCATCCCACCTGTGCACTTCTTTTAGATGATTTTACAGGTCGTCAACCTGAAGAGCATGGGTCGAGCCCCACAGTTGAATTCCCTGAAGAGGTTTGGTGGGTCCCTGAAGAATTAGAGCACGGCATGGATTACTCGTGCGAGGGCTGTGCTGCGGGACCGCAGCTCTGATGCCTAGCTGAGCTCTTCTTCTAATACCGAGCTGAGCTCTACCTTTTGATACTGAGCTGAGCATTACCTTTGATGCCGAGCTGAGCTCTACTTTTGATACCGAGCTGAGCTGTACCCTTTGTGTTTTTGATGATCCCTTTTGTATACTTGATATGTAAATTATATTCTTTTTGTGTAAATATCATGCCTGCGGGCCCACATGTACTTAACTATGTATTACAATTTGGGTATCAAGTATCATGGGAATATTTACAGGTAAATTTAAGCCTTCCGCTGAACTGATGAACACTTTCTTAGTTGTGTGTATGCTGTGGTTGGGTACTGTATCAGATGATCCTGGTATGTTTGGGTTAACCAGTGTTAACCCGATCACCGATCCGGTTCTGTGTGAACGGGGTGTGACAATGGTGGTATCAGAGCGTGATGCTCTATTCCACTCACAGCATACCATTAGACCCCATAGAATCTATAATAGGAAATGGGATTGGGTTAATGTAAAAA
>NW_024869005.1:27588-36317 GCF_013358625.1 Macadamia integrifolia
AAAAATCCCTAAATTTGAGAAAACTAGGGAACGGTTGGGGTTTTCTCTCAACAAGTGAGAAGTAAATCCTAAAACTAGAAACAAATCATAGAGAGAATATCACATTCACATGAAATTACTGTTCTATGGAAGAAAAAACGGAAAGGAATTGAGATTGAAGATTACTCATGAGTTCTGCCCCCAAAATGCAAGTTCTGAGAAGAAAATGAGGAAGGAACTTACTTGTAAGTAGAGGGGTTGAAATCTTCCCAAACCGCTGGATCGTTGAGTGAGATCGCGAGTGGAAGCGTCAAGAGGCTCTCCAAAATCGCCTGAGAGAGAGAGAGTGAGAGAGAGAAAGATGGGAGAAATAAGAGGAACAGGGGCTTAAAAGCCCTGTTCTTTTTTCCTGCTCGGGTAGGACCGACGGGCTGACAGGCGGGCCAACCAGCCCACCGGTTGAAGATTTGGACCGGCGGGTCGACTGGCGGCCCAACCAACCCGCTGGTGGCAGCCCGCTGGTTGAGAGAAAACTTGAAAAAAAAGGGATTATTATTATTGTTATTATTATTATTATTAATATAGGTATTATTATTATTATTATTATTATTCTTATAATAATATGTTATGGTCAAGTGGGACCATTGTCATACCTGCTAAAGCCCTAGCCCTGAATTTTTTGGAATTAAGTTGTGGTTAGTTGCAAACTATTATACACATAATACCTTGCGTGTTGGCATATAATTATGTGCCAATATCAATTCTATGGTGTTTAACCAATGAGGTGTATGATATGTTCCAGGTACTGGGATACGATGGTACGTACTAGATCCGGTAGCAATGCACGAGGTACCTCACGTGGTCCTCGTCCGGTCGATCGACCACCAAATCCCAAAAGGTCCCGCTCTGTGGGGCAAACCTCACTTCCACAACCTCCAGAGACCTTTGGTCAGGGTGGGGCACAAGAGGACCCACCTATGACTACACTTCTGAACCCTCCACCGGTTATTACTCCGGGGGATGTTGCTACCATAATTCAGCAGTCACAATAGGTTTTCCAGCAACAAATGCTTCAACAATAGCGAGCATTTATGACTGCTATACAGCAACAATTGGACCTTTCTCAAACAGGTCAACCTCCCCGGATACTTACTCCACAGGACCCACCTGTAGGGTCTGGTACGGGGCCACAAGTGGGAGGTACACCTCCATTTCTGCCATTCAGTATTCCTCCGTATGGGGTGCCCCCTCTATAATCTTACTGTCACACCCCGTTCACACAGAACCGGGCCAGTGACCAGGTTAACACCGGTTAACCCAAACCTGTCAGGATCATCTGATACAGTATTCCACCACAGCATACACACAACTAAGAAAGAGCTCATCAGTTTAGTGGAAGACTTGGTTTACCTATAAATATTCCTATAATACTTGATACTCGAATTGTGATGTAATAGTTAAATACATGTGGGCTCGAAGGCATGATATTTACACAATAAGAGTACAATTCACATATCAAGTACATAAAAGAAATCATCAAAAATCAGAGTATACAAATCGGCTCGGTATCAAAGCCTAGAGCTCAGCTCGGTATCAAAGGTTGAGCCCATCTCGGCATCACAAGGTGGAGGTCAACTCGGCATCAAAAGTGGAGCTCAGCTAGGTATCAGAACTGCGGTCCCACAGCATAACTCTCGCACGAGCAATCAGTGTCGTGCTCTAACTCCTCAGGGGCCCACCAGTCCTCTTCAGGGAACTCAACTGTGGGACCCACCCCGTGCTCATCAGATGGATGACCTGCAAAATCATCTAAAAGATGTGCACACGTGGGATGAGCTCACTAGCTCAGTAGGTGGAAAGATGGACCACACACAACAGTCCACACAACAAACCACAACCATATGCACTATATGTTATGCAATACATTTTAAATCACATCCACCTAAGCAACATTACTAAGTCATTGGTTTAGTGCTACTACAACCACAGTGCCCATATGCTCCAGGTACGAGCCACGAACTCCATCCCTCGATACGCCCATAGGGCTGTCGGAGAAGGCCCACCGTGAGTACTCAGAAAAATAAAAACATGCCGACCACTGGCTCTCAACATAAAGTAAATGACTGAAAATTAAAGGTGCTGACTTCAGCAATTTAAAAGCAGTACGATTGGCCCTCTTGAATATACCACCGGGGTTACCGACTGTCCTAATGACCAGCCAGGCGTAATGTCTAACCGCCACAGTGACCTGACAACCGAGACCACTGCTTCCCCCCAAATGTTAACCCAACACCTTAACCCCTGCTGGGAAGGGTCGTAGCACGGGTAGATGATTATCCTAAACCGCATGCTCCTATATGATAATAGTACGATTGTATAGTGCCACCGCGTCCCATACCACGGGCCACCAATGTACTCGTTTCTAAGCCGACTATGGCATCTAGTCTATTAATGCATCATGCACAATGATGTCCACATTCATCACAGAAGCATATTATCACTTAGCATTTAGAAAATAAACACAACACCCATGCATAACCATGTGAGGATGACTAATCTACATAGCATTTTCATGATGACATGGCTAGACTAGATACGATTAAATGAATGCCAAACAATGCCTTAAAACAAGGCCAAACGTCCTCTCCCCACTTACCTGTAGTTTACAAGGACCCACGCTCGGTACGGGTGAGATCCGGTGCGAGAAGCGTACACTTTGGTGAACCTAACATAAGTGAGCGGGGTTAGTATTTCGCCACTTTGGGATCAAGATTAACATGATCCAATGACAAGATCATATTTAGAATCCTAAAAGAAGGTCACACGTCCGATTTGGGTCCAATTGGAAGTAAAAATCACATTCGGAGCCTCTCGGGTGGGTCGGACAGCCCACCTGTCTGACCCACCAGTCAGACCCATCGGTCTGGACCGATGGGTAGGTCGGCCCACCGGTTGGCCCACCGGTCTGGTCCGCCAGTTGGGCTCGAGGCCCTGCTAAGACTGGCGGGCAGGGTGGCCAGCTGGTCGGCCCGCCGGTTGGGCCCGAAGGCCCTGCCCTCTCAGGCGGGTGCCCATAGGCAGGCCAAGTGGCCCACCGGTCTGGCCCACTGGTCTTGGCAGGAAACTGCTGTTCCTTTCCAAACTTTTCCCAACCTCTGGGGATTCAAATGGGGCTTTTCCAAACCCATTCTTCACTCATTCAAGGTCTCATAAGATGGTTCTAACCTAAATCTAGGTTAGATTTAAGGAATGGGAAGCCATCTTACCTTCTTTGCTCAAGAACACCTTCAAAACCCCAAAATCACTTCAAATCCACAATGCTTCTCCAACCTTGTAAATACTTCTTTAAATCCTTCAAGATCAACACATAAATCATCTATTAAACCTTAGATTCATCATTTCAAGGGGGATTTACAAGATCTCAAGAAACCCTACCCAAATCAAGGGTTTTACTTGGGTATGGTGAAAGTTTAAGGAACCCAACCTTTGCTCACCTTTAAACGTAGATCTAGTGTTGGAGATCACTCTTCCGGCGTCGGAATGGGAAGATCAAGCCTCGGCGCCGCTGAAATCCATCTCTTTTTCCTCTTCCTTCTCTTCTCTTCTTCTTCTTCCCTTTTCTTTTCTCTCTCCTCTTTACTCTTCTCACCAACGTACGAGTGTCATAAATGAGAAAAGATAAAGGGAAATAAATACTATATATACTTCTTAAAATAACTAAGTATTCACATGGGTGGGTCACTTAGGTGGGTGGATGCGCCCACCTGTCTGCCCACTTGAGGGCTAAAACTTGGGATTTTAACAGAATTCAGCCCTTAGCACGAATCTCACTCTTGGCATACGATGTAATATTCGTATGTGTCTTAATATACGGCTACATACCTGCTTTATCCGTACATGGCCTTATGATAGGTGCATGTACACGGCTTGGGTACACCCGTCTCTTCTGGCACTGGCTCGGACTTATCGGGCCAGCCGGTGTTTAAGGTTACCCTTGCCATTATAGCCCATAAGGAACCCACTCTAACTCTCTCCGGTTCGGGTCCTACATGGTTAAACCGGGCCAACCGTGTAATCAGACTAGGTTTAAGAAGTAGGGTATTACATTTACCCCCCCTTTCTGAAAATTTCGTCCTCGAAATTGGCATACCTGGTTGTTCAAAGAGATGAGGGTACTTGGCTTGGATTTCATCCTCTTTCTCCCAAGATGCTTCTTCAAGTGAGTGATTAGCCCATTGCACCTTTACATAGGAAATGGAGCGGTTGCGAAGGGTTTTCACCTTTTGGTCCAAGATTTCAGCCGGCTGCTCTGTATAGGTCATGTCAGCTTCTAGGTATTCTGGTTCCACGGGTAATACATGAGAGGGATCATAAACGTATCGCTTCAGCATGGATACATGAAATATGTTATGAACATCCTTGAGCGAAGGTGGCAGAGCAAGCATGTAGGCTACTGAGCCAACCCGGGCTAAGATCTCAAATGGGCCAATGTATCTTGGACTCAACTATCCCTTTCTGTGAAACCTTTGCAATCCTTTAGTACGGGAGATCTTGAGAAATACCTTTTCTCCTGGTTGAAATTCGATATCTTTTCTGCGGGTGTCTACATAGCTCTTTTGACGAGACTGAGCTGCTTTAATCCATTCTCGAATAACGTCGACCTTGTCACAAGTCATCTGTATCATTTCAGGTCCTAGCATTCGACGTTCACCTACCTCATCCCAATACAAAGGAGTTCTACACTTCCTGCCATATAACGCCTCATATGGAGCCATCCCAATTGTAGCTTGGTGAATGTTGTTATAGGCAAGCTCCATAAGGGGTATATATTCTTCCCAACTACCACACATTTCCATTGTACATGCCCTGAGCATGTCCTCTAATATCTGTATGGTTCGCTCCGACTGACCATCAATCTGTGGGTGGAAAGCAGTACTCAAATTCAATTGTGATCCCAAGGCATGTTGGAAGCTCTTCCAAAACCTGGAAGTGAACCTTGGGTCCCTGTCTGATACAATGCTCACAGGCACTCCATGCAAGCGCACTATGTTATCCATGTAAAGTTGTGCTAATTTGGCCATAGAGAACTTGGTCTTAATGGGAATGAAATGAACAGTCTTAGTAAGCCGATCAACGATCACCCATATCGCGTCCATCCCCTTAGGTGTACATGGTAATCCGGTGACGAAGTCCATGGTAATCCTATCCCATTTCCATTCTGGTACTGGGAGTGGCTGAAGAGTACCATAAGGTCGATGCCTTGCAGCTTTTACTTTTTGGCATGTAAGACAAGTCACCACATACAGAGCTATTGTGACTTTCATGCTTGGCCACCAGTAATTTTGTTTAAGGTCTTTGTACATCTTTGTACTCCCTGGGTGGAGTGAGTACTCGGAGCTATGTGCTTCTCGCACTATCTTGTCTTGTATATCCAAATCATCGGGTACACACAATCTGCCTCGAAACATCAATGCCCCATCACTGGCTAAAACAAAATCTGGGTCATTCATTGTTTGATTTTGAACCTTAACTCTGATCCGCTGTAATTCAGGATCCAAAGGTTTCATTATTACCTCTTGCCTAATCACCGGATGCACCTGTAGAGCCGTCAAGGATACAATCAACCATTTAAGGTTTTCTGGTTGATGTTCCAATTCTAGGGTTGCTCCTTCATATAAGAGAGCTTCATCCATTAGTGTCGCCTCTTGTATGAGTAGTGGGCTGGCCACCAAGTATGAGAGTGACACAGTCTGTGCCTTCTGACTCAACGCATCTGCCACTACATTTGCTTTGCCAGGATGATACTGAATGTCACAGTCATAATCCTTCATGAGCTCAAGCCATCTCCTCTGCCTCATGTTCAAATCCTTTTAGGTGAAGAAGTACTTAAGGCTCTTATGATCACTGTATATCTCACACTTCTCCCCATACAAATAATGTCGCCAAATCTTAAGGGCAAAAATGACTGCGGCTAGTTCCAAGTCATGAGTGGGGTAGTTCTTCTCATACTCCTTTAGTTGTCGGGATGCGTACGCTATTACCTTATTGCATTGCATGAGAACACAACCCAAACCAACCTTGGAAGCATCAGTGTAGACTGTCATTCCACCTGTGCCCTCAGGGATGGTCAACACAGGGGCCGACACCAACCTCTTCTTCAATTCCTGGAAACTCTTCTCATATTCCTCTACCCAGTCGAATTTCACACTCTTTTTGGTTAATTTAGTCATTGGCGCTGAGATTCAAGCAAAATTTTCAATGAAGCGCTGGAAATATCCAACCAAACCCAAGAAGCTTCTAATTTCAGTGACATTCTTAGGGCTTTCCCACTCTACTACTGCCTTCACCTTATCAGGATCCAGTTCGATTCCGGCCTTAGACACTACGTGCCCCAGGAATCCAACTTGCTCAAGCCAAAATTCACACTTGCCGTATTTGGCAAACAATCGTTGTTCTCTCAACCTCTATAACACCATTCTCAAGTGTTGAGTGTGCTCCTCTTCTGTCATGGAGTAGATCAATATGTCATTAATAAAAATAATTACCCCTTTATCGAGGACATCGTGAAATACTCGATTCATGAAATCCATGAAGGCTGCCGGTGCATTGGTTAACCCAAAAGATAACACTAGGAACTTATAGTGACCATACCGAGTCCTAAATGCTATCTTGGGTATGTCGCTGCTCTTTATCTTGAGCTAATAATAGCCTGATCTAAGGTCTATCTTTGAAAATACCCTTGCACCCTGCAGTTGGTCAAATAAATCATCAATGCGTGGCAATGGATACCAGTTCTTAATGGTTAGCTTATTCAACTCCCGGTAATCAATGCACATACGCAAGTTGCCATCTTTCTTCTTGACAAACAATACTGGGGCACCCCAAGGTGAAACACTTGGGAGAATAAACCCCTTTTCCAATAATTCCTGCAACTGTATCTGCAACTCCTTCAATTCAGCTGGTGCCATCCTGTACGGAGCCTTAGATACTGGAGCTGCTCCAGGAGTCAAATCTATGGCAAACTCCAACTCTCTATTAGGTGGTAAATGCATCAGATCATCTGGGAAGACGTCAGGAAACTCTTTAACCACCTTTACCTCTTCTAGAGGTGTAATCCTTGCATCAACATCAAGTACCGATGCTAAGTAGCCCTGACATCCACTTTTCAACAATTTTACCGCTTGAAGAGTGGAGATAAGGACCTTTCTCACCCATTTCATTTTATCTGCTCGGTATTCCAATTCTCTTCCTTCGTCGTCTGTCACCCTAATCAGCTTTTCAGCACACATCACATTAGCTCGATGAGCCAACAACCAATCCATGCCCAGTATAACATCAAAATTCTGCATATTGAACTTAATGAATTGTGCATCAAAGTTCTTCCCACTAGGCACGACCCATACACCTCCTTCAACTGTGTAGCTTTACCCGTAGGTATACTAACAATCATTCCATGATCTAGGATCCTGGGTGGCATCCCAAGTTTCTCGGTAAATTTTTTAGATACGAATGAATGTGTAGCTCCTGAATCGAATAAAACATAGGCTGGTATGCCCGATATGGATAGGACACCTAGTGTAACAATGCATATAATTTCAGCAGGTCATCAATAATTAACATAAGGAATTTCTTAATTTAAAATGTACCTGCTACTACTTTTGTGCTGGCCTCAGCTTCCTCAGCTGATAGGGCATACATCATTCCCTGCGGCTGATTTCCCCGAGTTAAGGGAGGTCGGTACGCCGAGGGCTGACTGGAGGGCAAGGCTGGTTTGACCCGACAGTCTTTTGTATAGTGCCCATGGGAATGGCAGTTAAAGCAATGGATCTGAGATGTCGGAACTGGGGCGGGGCCCCTCTGCACTTGACCCGTTGAAGATGGAGGTCGAGGCGGCCTTGGAATTGTAGGTGCCACACTAGTGTTCGAGCGAAAAGATGTGGAGCCCGAACCACCAGTTGGTCTAGGAGGATAGCCAGATGGCCTATAGGCTGTCTATACATAGGCCCAGAACTGTGCGATCCGCGGTATGCCTTGGAGGAGTTACCCATATCCGGAAATGGATTTGTTCTCTTCCACAGTCCAAGGGTGAGGGACTGTTCTCCCTTCTGTTTATCCTCCATGGTCTTGGCCTTCTGCACAATCTGGCCATAGTCAGTCAAATCCAAGACCTCAAGTACAGACCCAATGGATGCCTTTAGGTCATTTAGAAATCTCGCAGCCTTCTCTTCAACTGTCCTTATATGCCTTGGGGCAAAATGGAACAAGGTCTCAAATTGCTGTTGGTACTCAAGGATAGTCTTACCTCCTTGAGTTAAGGCCATAAACTCAGTCTCCTTACGGTCTCTAAAGCTGCGTGGGTAATGACTGTCCAAGAACAACTCCTTGAACTGTTCTCAGGTGGGTTCTGGATGGGCAGCCAACAATATGGGCTTAGAGGCTTGCCACCAAGAGTTGACCTCCTTCTTGAGTTGCAACCCCGCACAAATGAGTTTCTGTGCATCTGTGCACTCAATCACCTCAAATATTTTCTCTAGCTCCTGGATCCACTGGTCCGGCTCCAGAGGATCACTCCCCACCTTAGAGAATACAGGTGGCAAGTTCCTCTTGAATGACTCCACTACCTTTGACGTATTATTCGTCGGTGGGTAATTAGGAGCATAAGCCAGATAGTAAGAGTATGGAGGGGGCACCCCATACGAAGGAATACTGAACGGCGGGATTGGAGGTGTACCTCCCACTTGTGGCCCCGT
>NW_024869005.1:37519-42203 GCF_013358625.1 Macadamia integrifolia
AGTGATAGGGGTACTCATTTTTGTAATCGGCCTTTTGAGGCCTTAATGAAAAAGTATGGGATCACCCATAAGTTATCTACCCCTTATCACCCTCAAACTAGTGGCCAAGTGGAGGTGTCTAATAGGAAGATCAAACAAATCTTGGAGAAAACTGTTAATCCCAACCGTAAGGATTGGTCCCTTAGGCTCATTGATGCCTTGTGGGCCCATCGGACTGCATTCAAGACCGACCTTGGTCAGTCTCCCTACCGTTTGGTGTATGGAAAAGCTTGTCACTTACCAGTTGAGTTGGAGCATAAGGCTTTTTGGGCCATTAAGAAGCTTAACTTTGATTTGTCTGATGCGGGAATTCATCGTAGGCTCCAACTATCTGAGTTGGAGGAACTTAGGAATGAAGCATATGAAAGTTCTAGAATTTACAAGGAAAAGACTAAAGCTTTCCATGATAAACACATTCTGCGTAAATCTTTTGCAATTGGTGATAAGGTCTTATTGTACAACTCTCGATTGCATATTTTTCCTGGTAAACTTAGATCCCGATGGGATGGCCCATTTATTGTTCATAATGTATATCCCCATGGGGCTGTGGAGATTTTGAATCCAGGAACAGGGGTAATTTCGAAGGTTAATGGTCAGCGTTTGAAGCCATTCCTCGAGTTTCCTACTACTAGTAGTGAAGAGGTCATGGATCTTCATGAACCTCTTTACACTGATGACTAACTTTTAATCAGGTATGACCCCCTTGCATTGTCTTTGTTTTTAATTCTTTCCATGCATTGAGGACATTGCATGACTTAAGTGTGGGGGAGGGAAACCAGTTTTTGTTTTTTTTCTTTCACTTTGTTTTGTTTGTTTTTCTTTTTATTTTTGAGCTTGCTAAGGATGAAGTCCTACTTTGGCTTTTGGCTAATGATCATACCATTCGGTTGCTTGATGTATGAAAATAAAAGTTTTGACTAAGGTACTCATTTTGAACGTATAAAACCCTGTTGAGAAGAAAGAAACAAGCATGTGTCTTGAGATGGGACTTTCTTTTGAAAAATAAGAGACCCCTGTTTTATGGTGATGGACCATATGTAAGTCTGTGGGTTCTTTGTACTTTTGATTTGGAGTTGAGACCTTCTTTTTAATTTGGCATGGGTTGATAAATGCATAATTTTAAATAAAATGAGAAATGTGGTATAAAGAAGAATAAGAGTTGATTCCTTTGGAACTAGACAGGGCATTGCGCCTCAGGAAGCGTGGTGTCTTGATCGAAATTCCTTGGGAGGAAACTTCTGAAGTAACTCTAGCATCACTGCCTTTATGGACATATGCAAAAAGCGAAGCTACATAGTAACTTGGGTGTCTGGTGTTTGCTCCACCATGTCATTCAGGCCAAAAGTAGTGGAGTAGAATAGAGTTTATTAAGCAGAAAAAAAAAGAGAAAAAATGTGCAAATGTCATTAATGCTTGGTAACATGTTTGGTCAAAAATACTCCAACGCCTTAGTCATTGGTTCCCTATTTCTTCACAAGTGGTTTTACCTTAAGATAAGGATGTTTTGGAAGAGACGAGGTGAGTTCCAAATTAAGAAATATGCTAGTGCCTGGAATTGATAAAGGGTAATAAAAGTTCAAGTGTGAGGATCCCTTGTAATAGAAATTATCTTCGCTACGGATCGGTATGAGCCTTGCCTTTAGCCAAGGTTGGGATTTTTTTATTCTGAATTTTGGGTGTATATTCACTGTAAACACCCACGAGACACAACTCGTCCACTAGGGTAACCTAGGGGTTTAAAGGCTTGTTGCACATCCTAAGTGAAACCGTGATTCCTACGAAAGTGAGTTAAGTTTTTTTTTTGTTTTTATTCTTTTCTTTTTGTTTTGCTCGAAGACAAGCAAAGTCTAAGTGTGGGGGAATTCTGATGAGCACATTTATGTGTGAAATCTAGGGTAGTAAAACATGCTTTTACATATTTAGAATGGAGCTACCTTGGGTTTTACTCTCTTTTTGCAGGTTTTATATTTTCAAAGTCTTAAGGACTATCGGACACTATATCTTCAATTTTACACGTAAAGAGGTCCTATTTCTTTTCATGGTTGCGAAGAAGACGAAATTATGAGCAAGATGGACGTGTTCAATTAAAAGTACACATTCGTTTGGTCACCCGTACAAATGATTATTCTTTTCGGGTCAGAAAAAGAATAATGGATCAGAACTGAACCGAGATGCAGAACCGAACCGAGATGCAGAACCAGCCCGTTTGCAATTGTCCCAGAGGTACAAGGAATACTCCAAATGCCAACAAGGATCGATGGACCACATCCTTAAGTGATTAAAGATTTGTTTTTGGTAACAACAACTACCTAGCTTAGTTGGTGAGCTATGGTGTACAAAATTCTCTTGCTCACCAAGAGGTGTCAAGTTCGAATCTTATGGTTGTTTTTTTTAGAAGATTTTGTTGAAGATTTTCTGCTTTTCACTCACTTAAAGCACTAAGGGCATGGAGGGGATTTCCACATCAAATTAGAAGCAAGCAAAATCGTGGAAGCAAGAAGAGAAGAAAAAAAAAAGGAAAGAAAAAAAAGGGAGAACCAAAGATTGTCCAAATCTTCTCTCTCCTCCACATCATCACCAAATATTGTCCAAATCACACCAAGAAGAAAAAAATCGTCCCTAGGAGAGAGAAAAAGAAGAAAAATAAATTAGAAAAAAAAAGGAAAGAAAATAAGCAAAAAATTATAGGAAATTTCTCAAAATTTATTTCTCTCTTCTCTCTCCTCCATCTTAGCACTTTTGGACTCAAAAGATCTCACAATCAATTGTGGGTTTCTCTCTTTGAGGAAAGAGAAAATTGTTACCCTACCTCTCCATTCCCTATAAATACAACTCATGTAAGAGGAGGAGACACAATTCATTATTCTTCTAGTTTTTTTTTAGTTGCTCTCTCTTTCTCTTTCTCTCTCTTTGGTTTTAGTTCTTCTCTATTTTTGCTTTAATCACTTTTGTAATAGTTTTTTTTATGTCAATTAATGCAAGCACTCTTTTATTTTTATTCAGTTCTTTTTATGTTTATGATTTATGCAATTGAGTTGTAATTTTTTAAGTTATAGTTCTAGGCTTAGATCTAGGTGACAAGATCACGAGCCGTGGAGCAATTTTTTTTCAAGTTCAAGCATTGATTCAAGTAAGTAGGCTCCTTCAGTAGTCTTCTCTCCCCCCTCTCATTCCTTCTTCTGACTACCCTTTCTTTCTTAATTTAGGATTTTTATTTTCAGTCGTTACATTATTGCTATCCCTCTCCCCCAAGGTTCATGGCTAGTGTATGTGTTGGCTTTGCCCCTCCTGGCCATAGAACCATCAATTTATTGCTTTTATTTTAATTGTCTCCCTTTCCCTAAAGCCAAGTAGAGAAACCCTTGTAAGAGTAACTCTCTGGTCAAGTAGGGAAGCTCATATTATGATGCATCCCTCGGGCTAAGTAGAAAAACCTGCTTGTGAGTCTCTCTCTAGCTTTATCCCCTTTCTTTTACTTTATTTTTATTTCAGCATTTTTTTCCTTTATTATTATTTTTTTTTAATTGCGTGGGTTGTTTACTTTTAGTTATTTATTTTTTTAATTTTAATTGTGTGGCTTGCGTCTTTAAATTCTTAGATGACGAATGGTTAGGACGTTATTTTTAGGACGGTAATTAGAATTAGATCACAACCATTAATCAGTTCACTTTCGCATTATTAAAAGGAATAAAAAATAAAGTGGCTGCTCTCCCTGTGTTCGACCCGTAGCTACACTGATTCGTACGCTTGCGGTTACATTTTAAATCTCAAACAAGTTTTTGGTGCCGTTGCCGGGGAGACAGTTCCATGTTATTTTTCACTTTCTTTTGGTAAATCGGAGTGCTTTGTTTGCTTTGTTTTATATTTTTCCTTTTCTTTTATTGAGTTCCTGAGAAGAACAACTTGCAATAATAGTTGTATCAGTGGAGGTCGCCATGCCTCACAGTATGATAAAGACAGGTTTCGCCCTGTAGCAGTACCTCAGGAATTGACCTGAGCAACCCCGGATCCCTGCCGGTAAGCTCCCAAAAAGCAAAAAAAAAAATCAAAAAAATCATCAAAAAGTTTTGCTATCCATTCTTTTGTGCTTGTCTTACTTTAGTTGTGGAAAGTTTTTCTGTTGCATGAGTGTTAAGTGGGTACGTAATACTAAGAATCGGTTAGAAAGAAGAGATCCAACAAGTAGTGACCCTATACATTTGCTCTCTTTAAAACCCTTCAATATGGGAGAACAACAGCAAAACCCTTCACCTAAATCTCTGAAAGATAGGTTCTACCCTGCTAGAACAGCCCAACCTTCCTGTATAGTTCTACCACAAGCCCAGGGCAATAATTTTGAACTAAAATCTCAATACATCACTATGTTGCCCCACTTCCATGGGTTGACCTTTGAGGATGTATACCTATTTCTAAGGGAACTTGAAGAGGTATGTGTTCTAATTAAGATCCAAAAGTTTTCTGATGATGCTATTAAGCTTAAGTTTATCACTTTTGTATTGAAAGACCAAACTAAGAAGTGGTTGTATGGATTACCCACAAATTCCATAACCTCATGGGAACAGTTCACAGTTGTCTTCCTTAAGAAGTTTTTCCCAACTCACAAGACCAATAAGCTTAGAAGTGATATTCTTCAGTTTAGGCAAAA
>NW_024869006.1:0-42164 GCF_013358625.1 Macadamia integrifolia
CGGAAAATAGATCTCTCTCTCTCTCTCTCTCTCTCTCTCTCTCTCTCTCTCTCTCTCTCTCTTTGATACTCACCCTTCTACGAAACCTCTCATATCCTCATCAATGGTTGTTTCTCCAACTTAGTAACTCAGATCCCTCCATATTTCTTGAACTCTAATTGGATTGGTATCGACCTTGGCCAATCCCCAATCCGATCCTAATACACAGGTATAGTCCAAGGTTAAAAACGTAATAAAAAAATAATTTTTATTAAAAGGCAAGGGTAAATCTGTCGATATAGTCCAATCCGGATTAGAATAAGCCTCGACCAATCCTGAGTTTTAGAACCTTGGATCCATCTCCCTCACACCCTAGTAATTATTTATTTTTACAAAGTCCTGAAAAGAGTAGAAGAAGTAGGCGAAAAAAGGAGAGAGAGAGGATTAATTCTAGTGTAGGTGGTAGGTCTCATAGATTGATTTTTTTTTTTGTGGTAAAAACTTATATTATTGAAGAGAAGTGCAGGAGGAGCTCAGGACATCCTAATTACACAGATCATAAAGCTAAGGATTGGAAAGCAATTGTTTATCTTAATTGTCTTTACTTGCCAAATACATGGCCATCTTAGCCAAGGAATGAGCAACATTGTTTGCTTCCCTAGGAATACAGAGGAAAATATAATGAGTTAATTGAGCTATCAAACTAGTGATGTCGTGGAAGCAACCAGTGAGAGTATATGGCAGGGGGGATGATAGCCAATTAATAAGATGGATTAAGTAGTCTAATTCAACCAAAATGTGCAAAAGACCAGCCTTGATAGCACAGAGCAAGCTGATTGGCATAGCCTAAGCTTTTGTTGACTCCTGACTGACACTGAGAGAGGGATGAATCAGTGTACCAAATTATTTTTCTTTTTTTGTCTATATCCCTGATGTGGCAACCACTATTGGCACTTTAATAAATACACACAATTTTGCACACATCCAACCTCTTATCATAGACACTTCTAAATGTGCATACCCATTCTACAACACATAACATGCCAAATCCAATACAAAAACAACAATGCAACCACAACCACAACACAGGTTTTTACGAGGTTCCAAAAATTGCCTATATCCCTAGTGTGTTGCTCGTAAAGGCGTCATATCTACTCAATACACTAGAGTACTATGTTGGATATGTATGTCCATTAAACAAGATTTATTGATAAAATTGTTTATTTTCATTTATGCATGGAACTTATTTATTGGGCTTGTAAGTTATTCCATAAGTTTTCACCCAACATTGTTCTCAACTAGGGATAGGACCAGACATCCTGTTTATATGGTTGTTACATTGTATGTTACAAGAAGTGTGGTTCCGGTACATAAATTTGAGTACATATATTATACATGTATAGAAAAGAATATGGTAATAATCTCACATGTATTGCTGCCAGTTGTGTGAAAACGAGATTCGTAGCCGTCACTTGATCTTAGACCTAAGATATCATATTCGTTACAATGTTGTATCATGTGTTTTGGTAATACAAGTAGCAACACCCATTGCTAGGGAGCACCCACACCTAGGTTTTTTCTAGCAAATAATTGAGGGAGAACTTAATGCCAATTACAGATGACAGCATCCACTGTCAGGTTTACCTAGCATAGAACTCGGAGGGCACATGTAGTGCCAATACAAGTAGCAACACCCACTGCTAAGGGACACCTACCCCTGGTGTCTAGTACCCACCAAACGCATTATGCATATCAACAATAATAAAATGGGTATATCATAGATGCCCTACAAACGTTCACAAGCTAGTATAGGTCTAATATATCAAATTCCTCTTCCTAGCATACATAAATGTATCCAGATAATATATAAAAGTAAACATAAGGGATAGGAGATGCTTACAACCCTTGTATGAGATACTTGGAGATGTCCCAAATTCACTAGAGCTATTAGTTTCATTTTTACTGGAGGAGACTTGAGCTTTTCAAGTGTGCACTGGCAATGGGGGAACCAAACAATCAACCACTTTCTTATTTTTCCTTTCCTTTCCATTCTTTTTTGTTCTTCTCTTCTTCCCCTCTTCTTTCTTGCAAATAAGACCTTCAAGTCTTCACTAGGGATTCAATGCACCATTTCATTCTTCAACGTAGCTTCTTTCTAGCGAAGGCTGATGGTGGAAGGGAAAGCATAGCACATAAGAATCCATTGTAAGCCTTCTTTGCCTCTTCTTCTTTAATAAGCAAAGGGGCTTCAAAATCCTTGCTTTTATTCAATTTTTATACTTATTGGATTTCTTAATTGAATAAACATTAACACACATACACAACCCACCTTCAACCTCCATTAATGGAGTTCTTAAAACTCACTTAAAGTAATGAAGCTCATTGAATGCACCTTGGTGGGCTTGATCTGATCCTTTGTATCGAGTGAAATCCAAAGGGATGCATTGATATCTAAGGACAATGAGGTCCATAACACCATAGCATCTAAGTTGGCATGGCCCTAGGCTGTTGGATCAAGATCTTTAATAAAGCGGGAAGAATCATGTGTGTTAGACCATATCAGAGGCCAGCCCAATTTGTGCTTAATCACATTTGCACAATCAAATAGTTGCAAAGCATTTTGTTGCTGGACTAACATCACTAGTCAATGTTTCACAATGCCATTGGTTCGAGGCGCACGGATGGAGGATCGAATTGATTGAGTGGGAAACATCATCAGTTGCAGGATTAGGATCGCGCTTACGCACCAAATAAAAGTGAACAAAAATGAATATTTGTGGTGGCATTTTGTGCATGCTTAAACCACAAAGTTTCTGCTTTCTATCAACATAAAAGCACACAAGCCATTTATGGGGACTCAAGACATATAGCTTCTTCAAGGACCTTTGATCAAGAATCAAGATGAATTCACATATTTACATATAACCTCCTCTGATATAGAAACATATTATAAAATACCCCATCACACTCGAAACAAATCTAAGCTGCCCAATTCGAATCGGATTGAACTATCAGATATTGCACAAAGCCCTTTTACTTTTGAAAACTAATGATATATCACTGTAAAAAAATGGACTTCCTAAGAGCTATGAAATCTGAATTTTTGTGACCTTCGTAGTGATCGTGCAAAAATAATCGTAACTCCTTCATGTGACCTTGGATTTTGAGAAAAATGAGTTATGCTGCGTTCACGATTTGGAGCCCTACAATCTTTCAGAACAACCCTACTTCACACTTAACCCTATAAAATGAGCAAAATGCCCCTAAATCTTGGACTGTCATATCTTCTTCGTTTGACATTGGATCAAGGCAAAACTGGATCCGTTGAAAAGAGTATGTTACACTCTACAACTTTACAGAAGGAACCAATTGTAAAAAAAAATTATTTTGGATGATCGAAATGCTCCTGAATATAAATAGGCCAAAATTACCAAAACCTTACTTGGAAATGCACAACAAGCACCATTGTAACACCTACAATAGTCAACATAGGGGTGTCAATCAATCGGGTCGGCCCAATCTCGATTGGACCTAGCTAGGCCTAGTGGGCCTATACCCTTGCGTTATGAACAGCCTATTTAAGGAATGATCGATCTCGGTCTGTCTTGTGTCGGACTTGATATGGTTCCTGAATTTAACTAGGCTTCTCCTAATCAGGCTAATCGGGCTATAGTAGGACCTTAAACGAGGTAATGTACCAATAAAGCTTTAAACAAGCCTTAAAAGATCTTTAATTGTCTTAGATTTAAGAAAATTTAGCCTCTTCATCTATAACACCGGCTCCGGTTCCAACCTCTGTTCCTTTGTTCAAACCTTTTAATATTCCACAAAGGCAACAACTCGCTCTTAACAAATCATTTGTTTTAGATCAAATAAATCAACGTCTTACTATTCTAAATGCTGCTGAAGCACATTTAGATACTGATAATTCCCAAACACCCATTCAAAATTAGCATTTAGCTGAACCTTCGACTGCATCAAACAACAGAGGTGTTCGCACCATTATAGGATGTTCTTCGGACTATATTAAATTTTCTTAAATCATCGACAATTTAGAAAAGATATCACACTTAATTAAAATCAATAATTGATAAAAATATAAATAATACCCTATTCTATCCAGAAAAACTAAAATAAAAAAATATACATATAAAATTTTAAGCTAAACATGATGGGTTAAGTCAGGATTGTAAATGGGTCGGGCTGATCAAGCACCCATCAGGCTTACCCCTTGCACTGTGTACTACCTGTTATAAACAGGCTGATCTTGAGCCTGACATATTTGATAATCGGTGCAGGTCAGGCCTGATTGGTTGAATTGGTGTGGGCTTGGGATTGACACCCTAAGTTAACCAACCTTTGACATGCTACTCATCAATGCTATGTCATCAGGGTGGCCATACACTACCATATCATCACCTTTGGCCACCTCATCACTGACAACATGTGGCTAAGTTTACCAACAAGTAAAACCTATGTACAATAGCTTCACCTACCAAAGTATCCGAGAATGACACAGGTACAGAGAAAGCTTGAAAGGTTTCTAATAACCATGCCAAGATAAGGATGTCAAATGATTTGGTGCAAGATATTTTGGATAAAATCAAAATCAAATAGTTCCAATTTTTTTTATTTGAACGGATTAGTTTTGATTTTAAATGGTTTTATTAGTTTTTAAATTTTTTATTGAAATGAATGTAAAATTAAATATGTCTTAGTACACCCGTATGTCTGCATGGAGGGAGCATAGTCAATCGTAGCCGTTTGATCTGGATGAGGCACTAACGTCGGATGGCCATCATGGACCACATGGTACTTAAGGACCATAAGGGTCTACAATGACAGGGATACGGGCTATCAGATTGTTGTTTTCTGGTTGTCCTTGTTGGCAATTTCGGCCTTATGGTAGTGATGACATGGTCAATTTGGGTAGCGTGGCAGGGTTCAATGTCTCTGCTGAGAGGGCAATGTTATATAGTGTTTAGAGTAAGTTAGGTCATCCATGATAAGTGGTGCAAAATTTCGGGTAAGAAATGATAAATTTGGCCTATTTACATTCGAGCGCATTTCGACATTAAAAATGATTTTTTCGGAAGACAGATCCTCTATGTGACTGTGTGAACGTAATTTATAATTTCCAATGCACCTAATTTGTCCCATTTCGATACCGTATAAAGAAGTTACGACATTCACATGAAAATTTAGCTTATTTTACCTTTAGGGGAATTTTTTGCATTGGATTTGATTTTCTAAAAGATAGATCCTCAATACGATGATGCAAGCATAATTTATTCTTTCCAATGCACCTGGTTTTGTCTCGTTTCAATACCGAATGAGGAAGTTATGGCATCCGCAAGGTTCAGGGACAATTTGATATTTTTTATAGCTAAGTTTGATGATCGAGCCTTTAAAAAAATTGTAGAGCGTCGAGTCATGGTTTATACCCTTTTTTTTTCGACTTAATCCAAAGTCATATGAAGAAGTGAAGACCATTTCCACAAAATCGATCCAAAAAACCAACTCAGAAAGTGGCCAAACCTCTCGGAGTAGGAAAGGTGTTTCAACATATGTTTCGAAAATTAGAGGTTTTTGTGCAAATATGAAGAATCTGGTAGTGGGGTTCTTTTAGCACTAAAAGTTCAAGGTAAAGCGACAATGTGTATTTTGGGAGAGAAGACTTGATCCCTAATCAAGGGTTGTGGCTAGGCCACAAAGCCTAGATGCAGAACCGGTGGCTACTATGAGATTGTGCTGACAACGACTACTGTTAGATATGCCATTGTGAGGCTTTCCAATGGCTAGGTGCGTGATTGGTGATGGTCCTACGCTACATAAGAACTTAGCTAATGTGGTTCGAGGGTGCACCGAACAAGCTTCGAATATTCCTTTTAGCCGCATCCAGTTCCATCAAAAGTTTTAAGAGGTTGATCTAACTACTGTTGAATATCTCAGCCTTTTGAAGAAGATACGACTGTGCTTTGGGTTTTACGCTATACCAGCCAATCAAATGATGATAGTAGGCTGATGGCTAACGTCAGCGACTGACACCATGTCAGCCGAGATGCCCATCTAATGGTCCATATTTAATGACCATTATTATAATCCAATGGCAACTATTAAAAGCCCATTTTGAAGTCAATCCAATGGCTAAGATTGCACTACCATACTCTGTGCCGCCAATGCACTCCATGCCAACCCCAAAAGATTCCAAATGATGAGTTTTAGTTACTCCAACTTTTAAGATTTATAACTTTTGATTCCTAAGGCCAAATTGGTTCATTCAAATTGCAAATTTCTCAAATTTTTGTCCTATACCTAATTGAATTCTGAGAAGAGGGTGGAAGAAAAAAGGCAATGATTTTGAAGAGAGAAGCTCCCCTTATTATGTGAGCATTTCAAGGTATTTGGTGTTATTAGGAGGTTGTTTCTCCTCTACTAAAGCTTGTTTTAGAGGTTGTTGAGCTATGTTAATGGTGCATTGACTTCAAACTAGGAGATGTGAGAAAACAAAAGAGGAGAGCAAACTAGGGTTTCATTATGCCTTAATGTTCAACAAGACAAGGAGAGAGGAGGTGTGTGAGGGCTCATGCCTGCAGTGAACACTTAAGAACCAAGTTCCTCTTGAGAGAAGAAGTCGGAGATTATAGTGATCAGTGAAGGTTTCTATAGCATCACAGACAATTGGTTGTGAGATTCTCTAACCCTAGATTTTCTTTACACACTTTGTCTATTTTGTTGAATGGATGCTAGTTGTAGTGGATATTGATGTATACATGCTAGTTTGAGCTTGATTGTAGGGCATATTGTAGAAGCACATTTTATTGTTTATCTCTGTATTGGTGCTTAATTAGTTTGAGTTTGACTATAGGGCATATTGTAGAGGCCCATTTTATTGTTTATCTCTGTACTGGGGTGCATAATTAGTTTGAGCTTGACTGTAGGGCATATTGTAGAAGCCCATTTCTGTACTAGGTGCTTAATGGGTGCTAAACATCAGGAGTGGGTGCTGAAATTTGTACCAGCACCACATGTGCCTTCTTAGTTGTAGATTGGGAAAATTGGGTGTAGGTGCTTCCAACTATAGGTGCAGTCAAAGTAGTGTATTGAGTAGGTACGAAACCTTTACAGGCACTACTCAGAGGTCATAGGCTTTTTGCCGAACCTCATAAAAATCCATATATTATGAGTGTGGTATTTTGTTTATAATATATATTGTATGAAGTGCGTAGAATATGGAATGGTGTGCATACTTGGAAGTGCCTATGAGAGGCTGAGTGTATATACGACAGTGTGTAAGCAGGTACAAGTATTATAGGGTTTCGTATTCAAGCCATTTCTGGAATTGGAATTAGACTCACTAATTCACCCCCTCTAAGTGATTGTCGAATTACAGCAAGATTGCTATCTTGATCTAGCGTAGGGTTAAGGGCCACACAATCGTGGTAGGCTGCTAAGCTCTGTCAGTTGCTCGATTGGGATCAGCTGAGGTCACAACCTAACACCGCGCAAAGATGTTACATCGCATTTTGGCAATCTATTGGTTGGCCCAGGCAAAGAAATAAAGGGATGTAGGGATGAGGCGCAAACAATGGGAAACCTCTTCGATCAATGGATTAAAAAAAAAAAAAAAAGCTCAATGTGAATGCATCAAAGCGAATCTTTGTGGATGCATCTTCTGTAAGTGTAAAGCATGGGGGCAAGAGAGGATCTAGTGGAGTGCAGTGCATGGATGACCAATGTGCTCAACTAACCAGGTTCTCAATGATGACATCATATGCACCGTTGTCAACGTAAAATTACAATGGGCATGTGATGAGATATGTGTATTTCTTATGATCCTTGATTATTCATCTAACACCTTTTAAGAATTATAAGAAGTCCCTACATCTATAGCTCCCTTTGCAAAAACTCCCTATAGCACATGGAATTAATTTGGACCACTGGATTCGTATCAGATTGAATTTTAAGATATTGTAATAAGGCCCTTGGAACTTTCATATATAATGATGCATCCTTGTAGCATCAAACCTAACACCGAGAGCGTGTTTCAACATGATTTTTGGATTTTTTTTAGACCGACTGCACGAAAAATGGTTGTATCTCCCTTATATAACCTTAGAATCCAACAAAATGAGTTAAGTTACGATCACGACCCAAAACTCTACAATCCTCATGAACAAACCGAATTCAAACTCAATTATTTAAAATTTTCATCTGGTATCAGATTGAGCCAAGTCCATATGTGATGGAAAGATTACAAGTCCCTTTACAACTTTCCTGAAGACAATGATTGCCAAAAAATTCATTTTGAATGACTAAAATGCCCCTAAACTTAAACTAGTAAAAAAGCCACTTGAATTTCCATGGGATTTCAACACAACCCTTAAATACGTGTCAATGACCTTCCAAGAAGACAACCATTGAGCTTTGTTGCCAGCAATGGCAACACAAGCCTGAACTGCCACTCAAACCGCCTAGGTGACTAATAAAATGCAAGAAAATAACTTTGCAATGGACTGATTGTACTAAGGTAAGCATTTAGATATATGTTAAAAGAGAAAGTAAATGCACTGGAAAAAAAAAAAAGTAAAGAAACTTACACAAGAATGCAGGTGAGAGAGCCATTGAAAGACACAATCGACTTTATAGTGGTTTGGATCCTTCATGGACCCACATCCACTCTTAAGGTCAACTTAACCAAGTATTTTTCATTAGTTGATTCTTTCTCAAGCAAGATCTAAGCCCTTACACCAACCACATTCATTCAAATTGTGCACCCGGGCCAACAACCAAGGATTTCTTAAACACAATTATAGTTCTTTGAGTTGTGCACCCAGACCAATAACCTAGGATTTCCTCTCTAGAATCACAGTCCTTCAGATTGTGTACCTTGATCGGTTGCCAAATATTTCTTCCATATACTCCACATACATCTGTGAGCTTGCTTTGAATCCATCACCTTTTGCAGCAAATGATTTTGTCCTTTTAAGTCTAAAATTTGCATCCTTTAAACACAAATGGATCTTCACAAGATCATCTCTTTACCCTTTCTTCAAACTAATATGACATGAAGCTCTTCATATTGTGTGGAAGACTTAAGTCTTTGTAACTATAACTCAACCACTTTTATAGGTACCCAACAAATCATTAAACTAACTGTTAGAGTCAAACCAATTCAAACTGATTTTGAATTGAAGCTTAAGAATTTTAACAAGAAGTACTTAAAAACCACTTGAATTTCCATAACATATATCCCAATGATAAACCTTTTTAGATTGGGTAATTTAAAATGCCACCCACTAGAGAATGCCACTATCATAAGAACACCCCATCTATTTCACCAAATTAGACTCAGACCCCCTATCGTCAGTCACTGTTAAGGAATATACCTTATATGCTGATGTCAGCTATTATATATTTTTTTAAATACCAAAATGCCCTTACTAAATATAAAGTTCCTAAAATACCCATCTAATAAGTCCCCATCCCCAAATCGATAGCTACTGAAATTTACTCTCATCGGAGAACTCATAACCACCGACACCTTTGCCGTCCTATTGACATACTTATGTTGCAACATGTTCACATAACCCATCTACGGCTCCACCTCCGTCGCCGTCAGGCCCCCCTTAGGAGTTAAATACTTTAGCCCATTCCTCGTATATGGTAAGTGAGAAGCTGTCATCTACACAAGAACAAAACAAAATTAACCCCACTCTCAATCAATAACAAAACCCTAATGGATGCTTGGTTTTATAATGTCTAGCCATGATTGAACCATCAAAGGTGAATAGTTCTAGTAAAGTACTCATGAAACAAGCAAGAGTGGTTGCAAGTCCCATGTCGTACACCAAAAAAGCTGGCACGAGCTAGATCGTAAACACAACGGCGCTCAATGACGGCCTGGAGATTCGAGGGTCTCTCCCAAATGAAACTCTAAAATCCTTCACAGGTCATCCATTTTTCCTGCCTTCAATCACCCACTCACCGAAGCTTTCTGGAATTGCTTCGATTGCGGGCGGCGTTGGATCCACTGTTCGACCCTTCTCACCTTCAATGGCAACCCACGAACCTCCGGACCGTTTTGAAGCCTCTTAATCTTGTCAATCTCTTCATCAACCACTAATTCTGTGTACTTAGCTGCATTAGAGGATACTATAGTACTATGGGTAGTTCTTGGGCTTGAAATTGAAAGAGGAGAGAAATTCAGGTGTGCGTCTATGTAGCTTCTTTGAAGTAGATGTTGAGAAGTTATTTTGTAGGCATTGATTGGTATTGTTAATGAAGTTGAAGTGGCAGCCATGGAATCTTTGCTTAAGAGAATTTGAGGTTTGAAGAGAGAGTTTTAGGAATGAAGACCAAGCAAATTGCCTCAATTGTAGGGTGAAGGTGAGTATAGGTAGGGGGGAAGAGGACTTGGGTTATAACACGAGTTTTAGTGAAAAGGGTACAAAAGTCATTTCAACTGCTCACTTAACAGTGACTGACAGTAGGGAGTCTTAGTCTAATTTGGTGAAATAGAGGGGATGTTCTTATAATAGTGGCATTCTCTAGGGGGTGGCGCTATAAATTACCCTTTTAGATTCAACATATAGGATTGTAGATTAGGGAAACGACTTTTAAAACCCTAAATTGATGGCTTTTAAAAGCCTATATTAACAGGATTGCGAAGAAATGCCTTTTTAAAACCTACATTTCAAGAAGATGAGGGTGATGTTCATCCTGCAACTCCTGAGGAAGATGGAGAAAATGAGTTGATGGCGGTAGAGGCGGAGATGGAGGCAAGGCCATGAAATCTTAGAATCAATTTGTAAGAATTGCGAGTTGATAGCGAAAGAGGAGGTGGTGGTGTCAATTATGTTGTGACTTTGATTTTTTAATTTTTTATTAGGGTAAGAGAATGCTGCCTTATCGACATAGGTACATGCCAGTGCATAGGCCAATGAGAGGGTGTGCATCAGCATCTTCAGCATGAGGGCATAACATGGTCTTTCTACATCCATTGTGTCTAAGCGTGTACTTGTGCCAGCGTGTAGCATTTTTTCTTCCTTTTTATCATTAGTTGGAATCGGCTGGATCAAACCGATTCATATCGATTCCGATCCAGATACCTAGGCCTCGTTCCGATTCAATCCCCGAAAAACCCTGGGTAAAACCAAGGGATTAGAAGCTGAGGAAGTCATAAAACGCGACGGGAATGGAGCTGTGGAAGTAGAACACTGGAACTACAACAACAGCAGCAGCAACAGGAGGACGCGAGAGGCCAAATGGAGGAAATGGTAGAAGCGTTACCGGTTCCGGCTCGGAAGATGGAAAAGAAGGCGTACGAACAGCTGGAAGAGAGTCGAACTTCGATGGAGGAGATCGTGGCGAAGATGCTATTCGTAAAGAAGGAAGGGAGATCCAAATCGGAACTCAGGGAACTTGTCACTCAGATGTCTCTCCACTTCGTCAATCTTCGTCAGGTTCCCAAGTTATCAGAATCTCCATTATTTCTTTTCCAATTCCGCCTCTCAGTTTCCTTGATCTTCATATCTTATTGTAACTAATGACTAGGTTACTACTGTACGCTCCAGCCATCAATATTTTTTATAATAGAAATAGTGGTTACCAGAAGTTGGAATACTTCCGTGCTTTGAAGAAGAAGACGAATATGTCGATTTTATTATTTGGTTAGTTTGGTACCTTCCTTACTGCAAGTCTTGAAGGGTTAAATGTGTCCGTTGACGGGTTTACTAGAGTTTGTAAACGAAAAAAAATGGATTAATTTCTGCCTATTCCTTCCATGAAGGCTAGATTAAGCTGGGAGCCCATGTTGCGTTTAGCGTTTATTTATTTTTATTTGATGGTTACACTGAGTACCATCTAGATCAATGTCCAATTGGAGGTCATTTTGAATGAGCAGAGACCATTTCTATCACTTGGAACACTACACGAGGATGAGTGGATGGTGGGAGCGAAAGGAGTTCCTTTTGAATCTACCCTGAAAGCTAGATTGAGGTTTGCTGGTAGTTCTGATGATGATCTCAACAGACTAATGGTGGTGGTGGCATGTCTTTGGGGCTGATAAAACTATGCTTAGAGCACCTCTCCTCTTCTTCCTCTGTGTATGTGTGTGTGCAAGCGTCACTTGGGCAGTTCTTTGATAGTCTTAACCAGACTGATGGTAGAGTTGCCATGTCCTTGGGGCTGATGTGTGCATGGGCTTGGCCTAATCAAGCTAGAAATCCAAGAGGACAAAACAAATGGAATTGGAGCTGTGATTTCTAATTACGAATGGAATATCTATTCAGTTCAGGATTTTTCAAACCCCAATTGCTTGAACTCAGTCATCAAAACTAAATTTTGGTTGTGCAATAGGGAAAATGTAATAATGTGGAAGGGTGATAGGAGTGGAAAACTTTTGTAAACGTATGCTCAAAGAATGATAGGATGACCTGGCCATCAGCCAATATTTTTGAGATTCAGGTATGAAGAATATTGTGGGCATACACTTGGAATGAGATCGAATGTGCAAGAGATGGAAGGATGCTCCCTTTTATTCCAGTCTTTGAACAAACCTTGGTTAGAGCTGAAGGTGGAGATGAAAGAATTGGAAGGAGGATAGCAGAGGCACAATTTCTGTTAAATCTTTCTAATAGATTTTCTCACGTGCCAGTGTGGAGAAATATTCCACTCAAACTGAGTTGGAGAAAACCAGGTCTAATGAGAGTTCAGTCTTTCTTATAATGTTGACTGTTGATTGGTCAAGGAAAGAAGAGTACACATTTGGCTAAGATATTTATGATCCATGAGGAAGTGGAGGATAATATGGATCATCTATTCATACATGCAAAGTGGTGCAAGATACTGGAATGCTTTCCTTCACCTTGTCAGGCTCAAGTGTGAAGTGTCGGTTATCTCTGGTGGTGTGAGAAACAAATTCTTTAATGGACCTCTATCATTTGGTAGGTGGTGTAGTTTATTATGGAATCTAATACCTTTTTCAGTTTCTTAGGGATATTTAAAGAAAGAATCTTGTAGATATTTTAAGGGAAAGACAGTTCCTCAGGATTTGTGTATATTGTATATTTGTTCACTTGTACTGTATTGGATATCAATCGATAACAACATTTTGATGTGCACCTATAATCAATTGGTATTTTTTTCACTCATTTTATGAACTTTTTTTTTTTTGTACTCACTGCATGTCTATATATATGAGAGACGCATGTACTTAGTGCAGAGTTCTTACTTGGCAAATTCTCTTTCAATTGTTTCAACTTAATAGGCTATTCTTGTGATTTCATTTGCTACATGGGCATACAGAGTTATTGGGACTGTTAACTTTTGAAAATTCTTAAATTCCAGAACAACATTGATGAGTTAAATTTAGCCAATAAATAACTCATTCATCCTTGTCTCTAAGTATTGTAAGTTGAATTCTGACTCTTTTTTGTTCCTTTTTCACCTTTCTTAAGTTTAGGGGAAAAGAGCACCTAATACCATCCTCTTCTTCTGGATGATATTCTTTTTCTTTCTTCAAAAATTTAATGTAGCATAGAAAAAGATATTTAACTGTCTTGCGAGTATTTGATTACTTAGTGCTCAAGATTTTTGGTCAATTAGTTGATTGTATTGTATATGGACTGTGAGGCGTGAGGTCTCATGTCTAAATCTAGCTTGTTCTCCCAAAGAAAAGGGGGGAAGAAACCAAGTTCTTATTGCAGGATCTAAAGTTGAGTCTCGCTACTAGTTGAGCTTGAAATGGAAAGTTTAATGGATAAAGTCTTGCTCGCTTAGACAGGGGCGATATACGCAGGTCTTGATTTTTGGGAATGAAAGATTAATAGTAGTTTTTAAACATGCACTTGCCAACATCTGCAAATACGAAGTTAATCATGTACTTCATGGCATTGGTGCAGGCATGTGCAGATGCCTGTTAACTTATCAGGGGAAAAAGAAAAGAAAGAACCACTGGTAGACTTTTGGGGTCCGTATGGCAACGTTTGAAAAATGCTTCTGGTGTTTTTGTAGTTTTAGGAACACATTTGGAACAGAACATGTATGTGATGTCCAGTCTGTCTTTGTATTTTTTTGGAATGAAATGGGTAAAAAAAAAAAGAAAATATTTGGAACAGTTATGAGAAACAACTAAAAGAAGCTCTGGGAAAAAAAAATGGACAACAAAGCGCATGAAAGGGGAAATTTTCACGAATATCACGACTCCGAACTCTCAAGCCTCTTGACCCTTTCACCACCACCACCACCACCACCACCACTGCTGCTTACTGCCACTGCCACTGCCACTGCCACCACCTTCACTGCCACCACTATCGCCATCAACACCACCACCGCCAACGCACTTCATCTACTACCCTCCACCACTGCCACTAGAAGAAATTCTTCTGTTAATATGCATTCAATACATGTTTCTGTTCTTCTGTAAGGGCAGAATAAATTTTTTCCAGTTTTACCATACAACATTTGTTGGTACAGATGTACTCCATAATATCTGAAACTCAAAGGACCGTTTCTGATTCCTAAACAGTAATTTGGAACAGAGACGTTGCCATACAGTTGGTCTCATGCATGGTATGTTTGATTGGTTCCATTCAAGGTTCAAGGTATCAGGTTTTGACCCTTGGGGAGACCGAAATTTCGGTCAAAACCTGAGAAATTTCGAGGAACTAGGGAATTTTTCCCAGTTTGGTGAAAACTTAGGTTTCGACCCCCAAACTATGTTTTTTTTGCCTGATTTTTGTGGACATCCTATTTTAGACATTTTTAACACAGTCACATCATTAATTTCATAAAAAAAACACATAGAAGTCATAATTGTGTGGTGAACCAAAGGTTTGGTAATGTACGCTGAGTTGTTGATTGAAATTCTGAAACTATACTACATAATTACATAGTCTACACTATATATAGTCTACAATCTACATCAATACATTATTCATATTACAAATTATTCAAAATAAATAAAAATATTACATCATCATGAGTTATCTCTCAACACTCAACAGTCAACACTCAAGTACTCAACACTCAAGACTCAATATTCAACACTCAACACTCAGCACTCAACACTCAACACTCAACACTCAACACTCAACACTCAACACTCAAGTGACAACAATCAACACTCAACACTCACCACTCAAAAGTCAATTCCAAGTAGAGTGTCTAGGCGGTTTCATCCCACTAGCTGCGTACCACTACAAATGTCGTAGTCGCTCTTCTGAATGCACCACATATGTGTCCCATGACATGTTTTGGGCCCAATTGGTTTGGTTGTTTGTCACTGCCCCAGCTCTAAGATGCATCATCAACATCAGTTAAGTATCCCAACCTAGGGAATGAGTTAGTCACAGTTATAGGTTATGGTATGGCACAGAAGGTTGGGATGGATACCTAAAGATACCATCAACAAAAGATGGCCCACCACTTGAAATACCGTCCTGTTCAAATGAGGAAGAAGATCCATCATATTGTTCATAACCACTACCATATCCAAATGAACCGGTGCTCTCGAAGGATGGTCCACCGGCATATACACCATATGATGGATACCCATAATGCGATGCAGCTGATCCGGCGCTTTCAAAGCCACTATCACCATGATGTACTGGATTAGGGCTCGAGTCAATGAATTCTGATGCACGCCAATGCCCAGATCCTCCACTCTATCCCAAACTCATGGCTTCCATTGTGCTAGACAAGCTAGATATATCCATCTACTCTATTTACAACTATATTCTATAAAAAAATGATTTTTTGGGAAGTTGGGACTTACCTTTTTGGTCCAAGCTGCCTTCCTTATGTAGATCAAGCAAGATCCAGCATTAGATTCAACTTTGTTAGGCACAAAGTGGAAATCTTCACTGTTTCCCCAAGTTTCCCACTCCGAAGAGAAAAAAGTAAGGGGAGAGGGTCGAATTCTGCTAATAGGAGCCTTTGGTTTCTTTTCAAACTAACTTATATAGGAGCTGGTTCCACCCAAAGGGTCAAACCAGGTGGTTTGGTCGAAATTTCCTATGTTTCGGTCGAAACATGGGATTTTTGGTTGAAACTGGTTGATACAGGGTCGAAATCTGTGATTTTTTAAAGTCACAGGCCATATGGTTTTGACCTCTTGCTATACGGTTGAAACCTGCGAAATTTCGACCGTCTCGGTCGAGTTCTTGAACCCTGGTTCCATTGTTAATTTTAAATACATAATATTATGTCAATGATTCCAACATATTTGAAATCTTTTGTTTTCCTATAATATGCATTCCCAAGCTCATTTACCACTAGTCCTTACATCCTTTATTAATGTTATCGTGAAAGAAAGTTTTAGAACTGGATACATGTTCGTAATTATCCTTCCTTGTGAGAGATTTGGTGTTCCACTGATGTCCATATTGTCCCGTCAGCCCACATAGTCTCAATTTGACTTCTTGTGGAATGTAGAGTGGTCATAACTTATGATGGAACAGACGTATTTCCCATCCTTCTTCTAAGAGGGATGTGTTCAACTTTCATATTTCTACCATTTACTTTTGTAGCCTTTGTTTTCTACCATTATGTGCCATGTAGTTCTGTTGATTAATGCATTAATCAGAATGTATAGGCTTATTTTCTTCATCTGATAGTTCCTCACAGTCTTCTTTGGCCTAACAAATTTGCTTGTAGATAAATCGTTCCATCTTGCTTGAAGAAGATCATGTAAAAGCGGAAACAGAACGTGCCAAGCCACCCGTAGACTTTACTACCCTGCAGCTTCACAACTTGTTATATGAGAAAAATCACTATTTGAAGGCCATAAAGGCTTGCAAAGATTTTAAGTCGAAGCATCCAGATATTGAACTTGTACCTGAGGAAGATTTTTTCAGTAGTGCACCTGAAGAAATTAAAGGAACTGTGATGTCAAATGATAGTTCGCATAATATCATGTTACAGAGACTCAATTTCGAGCTTTTCCAGGTAACTTGAGTACACAAAGCTTTGTCAGGTAGTAACAAATTTTTTTTTGTAAGTTTCACATGGATATTTAAGAAAACGATTTTCAATTAGTTGACATTTCAGCCGATGCACTTAGGAAGTCAATTGTGAGTTTTTTTTTTTTATTCTCGTCTTCAGAAACTATCTTGTAGCAACTATGTGATTTAATTTGACATATACCTGCTCATTTAATATGTGACGGGCATCGGGGAAGCTGACTAGCTGTTTTCGGTCTGGGGTTTACTGGATTTTATTGGTCCCATTGAGGAGTTTTCCAAGCTAAAAGGTGAACTGATCTGATATCTGAGTTGATTATTGAAGATTATGTGGCCTTATTAAGTGGTTGCCTTCTATCTCAGGAGGCCCTTGGGGATATTTTGAATTCATCAGAAAAGTCAGAACCCCTTCCACTGCTGGGAATATTTCTCTTATCTGGAGGATGAGTTCTGCTAATTGGCTAGCATATTAAGTGGGCTACGAATGGGGTCAACAGAGAGAGACCTTTATCTGAACAGGAAGGGTAGAAAAAAAGCGGAAAAAAGAAAAGGAAAAGAAAAACCAAAATATTGCACCTGAAATAAAAGATTAAAAACAAAAGCTAAAAAACTGCAAACTGTTGATAGATTGAAATCATAGAAGAAAAGAAGGATGTGAAACTTAGACAAGGTTTCAAAAACTGGGATCAGCTTAGGCTGATGCAGATCAATTTAGACGGATCTGCAGGGCCAACTAAGGAGAAAAAAGATTCAGATCTTATGGTTGATGTGGCCCGATCTGATCCTAGATCTACAATAGTCAGAATTTACAAAATAATTTCTTGATTTCAATAATTAACCAAGGATTACAGTATCGGGACCTGTCGGCTAAATTTAAGATACGTATCGGAGGGTATCATATTGGAGATACACTAAAGATACGCACATAAATGGACATGATACACATTTTTATACTCATATGCATAAAAAAAGCATAAAAAAACAGTATGCAATATGTGTCATGCATAAACACTAAAATAGAGAACACTGAGTGTATTCAATTGAAGTTGTTCGAAAGGATGAGGTTTCATATATGTATCATGCGTACACTAAGCAATATATTACATGTATCATGCATAAACACTAAAGTGGATAACACCATATTGAGAGAGAAGTGCATTCAATTGAAATTGTTATAAAGGATGAGGTTCTTTAAGAATTGGAGTGACTAGGATGATGATGTGCACTTACCTGTGTCTTGGTGAAGCTTGATCTCAGTTTAATCCAAGAAGTACAACTGGCTGCGGGGGTTGTGGGCAGGTGGCCCCATGCATAGGGGGCTATTCCCCTGCCGAATTATTTCTAGGGAATCGTTTTCTAGGGGTAATTTTGAAGAGAAAATGCCATAAAACTCACCTCACAGCGTCTGTTCACAATTCTGGTGATTTGAAGCAAAATGATGGATTTTTTTGACTATTTTTCAAGTCCAAGATGTCCCAAAAAATCACATGTGGTTCTGTTCTTTTGTGATTGATATGTTAAAAGAGGGTTCTGCCAGTTCGGTACAGCTTGATACGTACCGGTACAAATGGAAAAACAAAAATTTGGGCCCTTTCATGTGTATCAATGAGTACCGTACGATACGGTGTGATACTGTTCGATACTAAATTTTTAAAAAAATATCTTTAACGTATCAATGGGTATCGTATTGATGCCTACTGATGCCGATACGTATTGGCTGATATGGTATGATACACACCGATACTTAAAACCATGTAATTGACTTCCAATTCAAAATTGAGAAATTAAATAGCTTAAATATTAGATTGATGAGGTAGGTTGAGAGAAGGAAAAGGGTGATCATGGGTGTTGTGGATGAGATAACAGGGAAGAAGAATCCTAATATAGGATTAGGAAATTAGAAGAATCGTAATATAGGATTAGGAAATTAGCTTTCTAAAAGGAAGGTGAAAGCGAGAGAAGACAAGCTCTGCTGTTTATAGGAGAGAGAATATGGGAGAGAGAATAAGGACTGAAATCAGGAATCGATTAAAGAAAGAAGGGGGAAATCGAACTTACCGAGAGAGGTGGAGAGAGAGAGAGAGAGAACTAATCAGCTTAACCATTTCAAATCATACCCATTCCAAAATCCATCATCTGGGTGTGTGGGGGTGGGGGTGGTGGGTTACATATTTATAGACAAGAAAATCTCATTACCTATCTAATAATGACTTTAAAAAGTAAGCTAACTTCTAACATTATGACTCTTAGACTAATATTTATTTCCCCGGGGGGGTGGGGGGTGGGGGGTGGGGATGGTTACATATCTATAGAAAAGAAAATCTCATTACCTATCCAATAATAACTTTAAAATGTAAGCTAACTTCTAACATTACGACTCTTAGACTAATATTATTTTGTCCCCACAATTTGGACAGTTGGACAGACCATATCCAAGTAAACTACTAATAAAAGAAACTATTACCACTCTCCTACACGTCTAACCATTGGGCCCCACAGACAAGTTCAAAAAAACTAAACTACTTCTAGTTTAAAAATTGTCCTATGGTTTGGCAGAGGTTTAGCCCATGATTTTACAATGCTACCAATTAACAGAATACAAATCCAAGCCTTGATTTTGAGATTAAACACATCTGATCTTGCTTCTGCATTATGGATAGATAGATAGTATTGGGACGGTCTGCAACCCAGCCGATACACTAAACTTCAGCAGATCTTCTGCAAATAAGGAACAATATCAGCTGCTGTGTATAAGGATATGTGGCCACTAATCTAACCTCTGATACCGTTTCTTCACTCCTTGATAATAAAATGATTGTAAAGTTAGATATGTAAAATTCAAATATTAATGTTCCTAACTCTAGAACACTTTATTGATGTTTGTCTAATATTTTAGCTGCAAATACTGATTTGCAAGATTGATATGCTTGAGAGCATTAGATGGGACTTATGTTGATAAAAAGGTGGTATTGTTAACTGGACTGAATCAACTAGGTTTTTTGTGAACTACTGGATCTGTAGATAGAATGGTTTTATAGTGTATTGGGGAATGTTGGATCTCCAAAACTGGCATACTATCTATCTGCAGAGAAGGGGTTTCCCAGTGATTCAGGGTATCAGATATGCTTGTAATATCGGGTAAGCCAGCATTGTTCTTTATGTTGTTACTGCTGTCATCATCAAGAGAGGGATTGAGTTTCCCTTGGAGGGGGTAGAGAAGGAGTCTAATGATATAAGTTATTCATCAGAGGAAACATGGTTTTATTCTTTTTCCAAAAAAAAAAACCTTAAAAATAAGAATACTCACTACCATGGTATGATGGTGAACGGTTTGCCAGTATCCCATGGTAGACGACTATTTGGGATGTCAGAATCGCCTCACAGTGAGTGTCTGGTTATTTATTTGGTTAGTCATTCTGATGATTAAAGTTGGCAACAGTTCAGGAAAATAACTTGTAAATAAAAAAAGAGAGTTGTTTGCCCTATGATATTTTAAATGGCATGTGTTTTGCCAAGCTGCCATGTTCCAATATTCTTAAAAGGTCTTGATCTAGTTTTACTTCTAAATGTAACATGGGGTCTGGATGTTGAATACCCTTCGAGTGTTTTGCACGAGAATCTCGAAAAATTTGAACAGGGGGTCACTCTTATAGTAGAAGTAGTTTATTTAGAATAAGGGGAAGTATTCCCTGTGGGGGAGTTTGGCTCCTGCACGTGTGTGGGGACCAATGGGAGCACACGAGGAAGCATCAGCTGGGGCATCATTTTGCATTTCATGGGGGCGAGTGGTGGTCATTTTGCCCACCCATTTGTTTGGGCGTAGGGGCCACGCTCCCCCACAAAAACAATTTCCCCTTAGAATAATTATAAAATATTTGAAAATTAATGATTTAGTTTGAATGAACATGGATGTATGAATATGGGTTTTGTTGTAGGAAGTAATTTGGTGTAAAGCTTTGGAAACAATGGGTTGAGGGGAAACCTTTTTTTATATGAAGTAACAATTTTTATTGGTCAAAAAGCTTTGGAAACTGTACATTCATTGGAAGTTCCTTATTTGAATCAAATTCTTTTGAAGCCATCCCATCCACACTTCATTAGCTTCTAGAGACCAGGCTTGCTTTAGGATATCCACTTCGTTCAAGATTTTAGTGATTTCACTCCCTCTGATGTCCAGTCCATTCATACTACCTTGCAGCCATAGTTGTCACAACGTCAAGGTGAACGTAGGCGGTGGAGGGCTGTCTAAATGCTTAGGCAACAAGTCGCCCGCTAAGGCATCTAAGTCACCCAAGTATCATTTTTATTTTGCCCTCTTTTCTAACATAGTCCAAGTATTATTTTTATTTTACCTCTTTTCTAACATTATTTAGTATGTGCTACATATACCTTGTGTCATAAAAAATCAAGTCATAAAACATCATATTTAGAGAAATATTCTCGTTCTCTAATAAGTTTGAGTGCTCAAATGATTTTATTTTTGCACCAGACTTTTGAATTAGGTAGAGCACAAAACCAGCTTTCCAACAAGTCTAAGTTTACTTAACTCTAAGTCGTAATGACAAAGTAATGTTCCGGTCGAACTTATTTTAAAATGCACGAATGCTGTTAAAATTGCCTGAATGAAAAGAATTTTATGGACATCAAAACAAAAGATTGTTTTACCACAGATTTTGGTTTTAGCAATGCTTTATTTTTGCCATGATAAGATTTATGAAATTTTTAGAATTCAGAAAAATCCAAGCATTTGAAAGTTGAAAATCACCCCTACAATAAAAAAATTCAGTTTTTGTTCATGGACTGGAGGGTTGACTTTTTACCCTTTTGGAATTTGATATTTAAACTGTTTTTATTGGGTCTTGGCACCTTGTTGCCCAGACCCCAACTAGGCCGCCTCGACTTCTTGGCGACGCCTTGACAACTATGATTGATTGTAAAATTTTCTTATTTTGATATTAGTGGAGCCTTTTAGAAACAAATCATGGTTCTATAATATTTTTTTCACTCTGGATATGGTTGATTAATATGTATCTTTTCCTTTGAAACAGCGAAAAGAACTCTGCAAACTTAATGAGAAACTGGAGCAGCACAAGAAAAGTCTACTAGAGACCATTGCGAACCGCAAGAAGTTCTTGTCAAGTCTCCCTTCACACCTGAAGTCTGTTAAGAAAGCATCCTTGCCAGTGCAGCATCAGCTAGGTGTCCTGCATACAAAGAAATTGAAGCAGCACCATTCGGCAGAATTGCTTCCACCTCCTCTCTATGTGATCTACTCCCAGTTATTGGCTCAGAAGGAAGCTTTTGGAGAGAACATTGATATGGAGATATTAGGAAGTATGAAGGATGCTCAGGCTTTTGCCCAACAGCAGGCAAATAAAGATGCTGGTAAATTCACTACCACTTCAAATATTTATCTGGTCCTATAAATGACCATTTAATTTTCTCGACTCTTTAGACAGTGACTTTTTTTGCCAGAAGTTTTTAGTTTTTTTTTTTGAAAAATTTGTTAGTAAGGCCTTTCAGATTCTCTCCAACTGATTTTCCTTTGCTTTTCTCTAACTATAGAATCGATAGTGACACCCAATGGTAGGTGATCAACCATGTGGGTTCTCATCGAACATTTTTTTGACTATTTCATTGAATTATTCAACTTATTTGGTTGACTCTGTTGCCAGCCTATCCATGTCTTGATAAATTCCAAATTTTGTAAGTCTTGAACATCAAATAATTGTGTCCATGAACCAGGTACATCTACGAATATAGAGACCTACAGGTTGGAAGATGATGCACCTGATGAGGATGATGATGGCCAGAGAAGAAGAAAGAGACCGAAGAAGGTTCCTGGAAGGGAGAGCCTGGAACAAGCTGGAATCTATCAATCCCATCCTCTTAAAATCATCCTCCATATATATGATGAGGAGGTTTCCAATTCCAAGCCACCAAAACTGATCAGTCTGAGGTTTGAATACTTGCTGAAGCTGAATGTTGTATGTGTTGGGATTGAAGGGTCCCATGAAGGACCCGACACAAACATCTTATGCAACTTATTCCCCAGTGACACTGGCATTGAGCTTCCTCACCAGGTAATGTTTGCCTGTGCATGTCATCAAATCTCTTCATGTATGGATGGATGTATCTGTTTTTACCCTCTCTGACTATTACAATTTATGGATGATATGATGCAGTCTGCTAAGCTCATTGCTGGTGATGCTGTTACTTTTGATGAAAAGAGGACCTCACGTCCGTATACATGGGCCCAGCATTTGGCAGGAATTGATTTCTTGCCAGAGGTTTCTCCTCTGCTTACTATCTCTGAAACTCCAGGCAGTGAAACAGTTAAAAGTGCTTCAGTGATTTCTGGCCTGTCTCTTTATCGCCAGCAGAATCGGGTACATACAGTTGTGCAGAGAATTCGATCTCGGAAAAAGGCTCAGACGGCGCTTGCGTGAGTCACCGCTCTGTATAGTTTGGAGTTCTGGACAGTTGGGAAATTTAATAGACTAAACTTCTCAGGAGTACAGCAAAGTGCTACAACAATCTGGACATAGGCCCTTATAGTCATCTTTGGTGCTGAGGAATTTTTTTTTTCAGTTTTTTTAGAAAAATTTTCATGATAAGTGTGGTTACATTGTTATGCATTTTAGTGGGGACTTTGGATCTGATGTGCCTTTTTATTTTAATGGTTTTTTTTTCTTTTTAAATGTTATTTTTATGAGTTTAGTGTTTCTTTTGCCCATGTGATAAGGTTTGAGTTAATTTGAAAGTTCAAAATATTCTTTTGGCTTACAGGGAACAGCTTGATTTTTTAATGAAGCTTAAATGGCCTCCATTGGCTTATGAAAATGTTCCATGGGCCTCGCATAATCCTTTGTGCAATTTGCAAAGTTGGTCATCTGTGGGCCCCTCACCTCATCAGGTTTCGTCTTTGTCTGCTGTTGCTCTGGAACAAGTGGCAGAACCTTTGGACCTTGATACCGAGGGAAGATCTTGTACACTGAGGGAAGAGATGGAGAGTGCAAGGGAAGATGGGGAATTACCAGCTGTTGTTCATGTTCCAACCATCATAAATGACACTAAGCTCCCAGATGCTAAGATCCCCGTCTCAAAAGTGACTGATGTCGAGCATTCTAGACGCCTGGTTTTGCTTTCAAAGAGCATTGTTCCTCCTTTTAACAAAACAAAATCTCTTAGTTTCCAGAAAAATGATGAGGATTCAGAACTTACACTGGATGATGGGAGTGATTTGGATGAGGCTTCACAGTTTGAGCGAGAGCCAGAAAGTGCAGCAAATATGGGATGCCATAAGATGGTTTCATGGGAGGACTATGGAGTAAAAGAGTTCTGCTTGGTTTTAAACAGGAAAATAGAAAAAACTGAGAGGGCTATAAATTTAGAAGCCAAGGTAGCTAAACTTATTCTCTTTCTGTTTGTATTCTTTCGTTGCATCCTCTATTTTTAATTCTTGTGTTTTCTTAAATGGCAGGTCAAGATCAGCATGGAATATCCTCTAAGGCCTCCTGTGTTTACTCTTGGCTTGTATGGTGCTCTTCCTGGAGAAAGTTCTTATGAGAGGAATGATTCTGAATGGTTCAATGAACTCCGTGCCATGGAGGCAGAGGTAAATCCGTTTCACCCCCTTAAATGTCTATATCATGCTTATGTCTGGTCAGAATAAATATGGCTGTTTTTTCATTGCATAAAACTGGTGAGCTTCTTCAAAACTATATGGAATGGTGATATCGCCAATGCTGTTTTATACCGTCACTTTCTGTTCTTGCCAAGTTGCCAAATTCCCTTTAGTAGTTTCATTCTATGTAACAAGAAGATTTAGTTTTTTTTTTTTTTTTGGGTTTGGTTTTGTTTTGTTTTGTTATTGTTTTTGGTTTTGTTTTTGTTTTTGTTTTTGTTTTTTCTTTTGGTTTTGTTTTGTTTTGTTTTTAAATGAAAAGGGTGTTCAATTTTTTCAAAATTTTGCTTGGTGAAATATCCCATTATCCAACTTGGACAGTGACGCTGACACTTGTGTTGCTTTTTTTTTTTCCCTCTCCTGACTGAAAGTAGCTCATCAAAACACCCTGTATCAGTGGTCCTTGTTCCCTAGGTTCATTTAATAATTTCCACCCTTCATATGTGGACCTAATGGTTCATTTTTTGTATAATGATATAAGTGGAATGCCAATTTTAGAAATAGTTGTGAGAGCATCCTCTCTGTGTATATGTATATATATATATATATATTTTTTTTTTTTATGGAAATAAGCAAATGTTAAGACTGGAAACCGATCAAAAGGTTCTATGTTATTTTTTTTTTCCTCTGTATTTTGTTTTTTATTTTCCTTCTTTGCTGGGTTCATGTTTTCCCTGTTTGTATCCCAGGTCAATCTTCACATTCTTAAGATGCTGCCTTGTGATTATGAAAACTACATCTTGGCTCATCAAGTGTGTTTTCTTGCGATGCTGTTTGACTTTTTCATGGATCAGGAATCCCCATGTTCTCAAACGAGGAAGGGTACTTCAGTGGTTGATGTTGGTTTGTGCAAGCCAGTTAGTGGAACAATTCTTTCTAGATCTTTTAGGGGAAGAGATAGAAGGAAGATGGTCTCCTGGAAAGACACAGAATGCACTCTTGGCTATCCTTGCTAGAGCACAGATCAAGTTGTCCGAAGTTGGCCATGCTTGCCGCCGCTCCTATGGTTCCACAGTAGATCTGATATGCTGTGTATTAATAATTTTGTGGTCATATTTGTCCTATCCTTCCACCATTCAGGGTCATTTAAGCTTAACATGATTCAGGTGTATTCTCCTCCTCCCCCCACCCCGACGGTTGGGGACGCAGAAGTGGGGAAAAAAAGGATAGAAGGTATCCAGGTTCAATCTCAGTTAGAAACCCATTAGGAATGAGACACTTCGCTTTTGACAATTTTTTTTTCTCATTTTGCTTTCTCTGTAGCTCGAGTAATTACTGACTTCTATCTTCTGTCGACTCAATCCGATTCACTATATATAAGAGGGTTGGTTTCATCTCGTGGAATCCTGAAATGACTATTTTTCCCCTTCTCTTAATTAACATGGTATTGCTCAACATCCTCTATTTTGAGTTATCACCTTCCACGTACAAAAGCAGCTTACCAAAAACAGTTGATAGGAATGCGATTTCTCCAAATCAAGAATTTGTTATTTAAAAAATGTGTTTATTCAGCTTCCTTTTGGCCTTCATATATTGGCTTTACCCGCTGGTTGCATGCTCTCTATTTATTTGCATTTTTTGCTTACCAAGCTGTTGGTGCTCTATCCCAATTTGCTTGGACCTGCACAACACAGATTAGTTGTTGGTCCGGAGGAGGCTCTGGGACCAAGCTCTGATGCTCAAGTTAGACCTTAGGGTAATCATCTTAGTGAGGATATTCAGATGATTGAGAATGTTACCTACGTTGGGTAGTGAGTACTCTTTATATAGAAAGTTAGGGTCCTCACTTCGTTGGTCCATTTTACTTAAAGCATCTCCACATGTCCCTTCCTTGTAAGATTAGATCAACATGGGGTTGCCAACCTGGCACCATATCTTAACGGTTAACTCAACCCAAGTTAATCCTTTAACAGTCTACCTGACCATAGTTAGGTGCTCCAACGGGGTTAACTTGGTTGATGGTCAAGTAAACCTTACCATGGTCTTGTTGATTTGGAGATAAGAAACCGTTTGACTATGGTTAGCCATTTTGAGGGATAATAAATCCATGGGGTATGAAGGGTCCTTGGGAGTGCTTGAGGCACCCTGGCCTCTACGACCGTTGTTTGACTCATGAGGGTGATGTGTCGCATGTTCGACCCTGTCGGTTGGTCCGTGTTCTCGGTGTGACATGCACGACCATAGGGCTAGCAGCTGGTCCATGTGGTCGACGTAACATGCACGACCATATGGCTAGTGGTTGGTCCATGTGCTTGGCGTATATATATGGTATTTCATATGCCCCCCACTCCTTGAGCTTCTAGTATAGGAGCTCGAGGAGTAAAATCCTTAAAAGTGTCCTTTGGGCTTCTATGGTGGCTGTCTTTGCTTGTTGGTAATCCTGCTTTGATGGCGGTGAAATGACAGCAGTTGTCGTCCGATCATTAATGAAGGGTTCCTCGCGTGCAGTGATGTGGCAAGTGGGGACTGGGCCGTACGGATGGGCCATGGATCGTGACAGACATGCTCTTTCTAGGGCATTGATTATCTTCCATCGAACGGGAGGGTGAGGTCGCGTTGACGTTTGTGCTTTCTCTAGGGTTTTTTGAATTGTCAAGCTAGTGAATAGGCTCCATTATCGAAGCGTCAGAGTAGCAGATAGGGGATCATGTCTGCCCACCTACTGCCGTTTGAAGGTTTTAAGCTCAAGTTTTCTCTCATTTGCACATTACTTCAGCTGCAGAGTGCTTGTGCTTGAGGTCCCTAATGTTCGAGCCAGAAGCGTATCACCTCTTCCCCTTCCAGTCGTCACAGTTTAAGTTACGCTGGTAAGTGACCCTATGTTCTTGTTGTTTTGGTAGGTTAGTGTATGGGATCTAGGACGTCAGGGTCGTCCTTTTCTCCTCCTGCAAGTTTTTCAGAGTCATCTTCTTCTTCCTCTTTGAGGTCATCTGAGTCAGTGGTTGGGATGCCCCATTAGGTTTTAAGGGTTGTCAGTGGCGAACGCCGTGTTCCTAGGAGGAAAATCGTGGCCACGAGAAGACCACGGCCAAAGTTTTCGTCCTGGCCACGAGATTCCAACATTGGTTTGTCCATTGGGGAGGTGGCTTCTCGGATATCGCTAGCCGACCTGGAGAAATTTCGTAGGTTGTACTACCTTCCTGCCTCTATGGAGTTGCACATTCCCAGGGCTTTGGAAAGGGCCAATAACCCCAGTGAAGGGGAGTTCTATGTCTACGAGGCTGCTCTAATAAATGGCCTACATTTTCCTCTTCATCCCTTTATCTGTCAAGTGCTTCGGCACTATGGACTTGTGCTCGCGCAGCTTGTTCCTAATTCCTGGATGAGTCTGCTGGGCTTTATTATTAGGTTAACCGACATTGGAATTGAGCTTACCCTTAGTCTCTTTGTTGCTATTTTCATTCTGTCGGCACAAAACATGTTCCTTGGATGGTTTTATTTTCATCGTCGGAAGAATGATTACCAGATCACTAATGGGATACCAACCTCTGTATCTTATTGGAAGGACAGTTTTTTCTTTATTCGCCCTGTGGAGCCATTTAATATCTTGACCTAGTGGTCGTTGTTGAACATGGCGAAGGAGAACAAGAGACCTACTCTGCAGCTTGAGGCGAAAGGTGACCTTAATAAGCTACCAGCAATGCTCGAGTGGTCCTTGCTTCACACTTATATCAGGACCAATACCTATTATGGTATGATCTAAGTCCGGGTAAGCTCTTTGTAGTACGTTGAGTTTGTGTTGATCGTCTCTATGTTGTTGCTTTTTATCGTTAATAACTAGGTCTTCTTTTATACAACACTAATGGATCCGACCTTCATGCTTAACATTATAGACTTAGCGTTGGAGGAAGAAGCCAATCTAGAGGCTGATGCTGATCCTGGTGGTCAGGGAGGTGACAGATTAAATATCATGGTTGGTCCGAGTAATGTTCTTGACCGTGATGATGATGTGGTTCCTGCTGGAGTCCAAATAGATTCTGATGATGATCTTCCGATTGCTCGGGTGACTTCAAAGAAACATCTACATAGGGAAGGGGACTGTGACCTCCCCTTAGAGATCCAGGCCGAAGATGAGCCTCAAAGGCATTCTCCCACGCAGAGCTTGGAGATTTTAGACACGGGTGTTAAGAGCGGCTCGAGCAACTGAGGACAGTGGCTCAGAAAATGTAGCCCGTCATCATTTGAAGGGAAAGGAGACTGCCACTGGGGAGTTGTATGTACCTCAATATGGGTTTACAATGGAGCAGTCTATTTTTAACAATCCCGAGTATGCTCGTACCGTCGTCATAGAGAGTTCACTGCCCAAGGATAGAGCACTTTATAGGGGAACCAGGTTTTACGAGCTCCTTGGTCAAGCCTTCACGTATGTGGCCGAGGTAAGTGTCTTCTTGTCTTCCCCCTCTCCTTTCCCCTTTTATCATTATTTACTAAGTAATTGTCTTGTCCTCAGGGTCAAGCTTTACTGGGAGAATTCTTTACTTGTGCTGATGAATGCTATAGTGTAATTCAAGATGCGGAGAAGAAGGCCAACGAGAGCTGGGCACAAGCATCCCAATTAGCAGAGGCTTTAGATGTAGTGGAAAGGGAGAGGCAGGGATCAAAGGAACAAGTTAACCATAAGGAGGAGGAGGTCCATGTGTTGCGAAGTCAAGTTGACGAACTACAGCAGCAGAGGCTTGCTGCTGTGTCGAAGGCACTGGCTACAGAGGAGCTAGTGAAGAGGAATGAACTTGAGATCCATCGCCTATGTAATGAGCTCGACACAGAGGTAAAAAAGGTGATGGTTCTGTCCACTACCTGTGATACTGAGAGAAAACAGTTGGCATCTCTCAAGGCATGTGTTGTGGCAAGTGAGGGCAGGGTGATACAGAGTTACAAGCAGTCACAGGAATATAAACTAGATGTGGGCCTTGCTGGAGTAAAGCTGTATCTCCAAGGCATGCTGCGAGTTCGCGGGGAAGCAGAGCAAGTCAATCCTAAAATTAACCTGGATGCCTTTTCCGCTAAGTGGGTGAAGGCAAGGCTTTTAAAAGTTGAAGTTGCTCCTGCGCAAAGGTTGAGCACAAAGGAAGTTTTCTCTTCAGACCCACAGAGTGTTGCAGTGGACGTCCCTCTCTCAGCTCCCTTATCTGGTTGTCAAGCTCCTCTGGTGTCGCCTGCTCCTACGGATACTCCTACGAATGATCATATCGTCAACGTTGTTCCTCCCGGGCTTGAAGCCACTATTGATGATTGTGCTCCTCCTGATCTTCTTATGTATGAATCTTATAATGAGCCTTCTGTTGTGGACGAGCCTTCTGTTGATTATACTTTATCTCTTCTTCTTTTCTTTTATACTTCCCTCCGTAATCCTTCTGTACGGTGTTCTTGTTTCTTGTTAATAGAAATGGAATTGTGTACAAATCGTTCTGTTATGCCTGATGTTTGAGTTTCATGTTCGAGGTCCCCTCTGTAAGGGATGATTGCGTCTTTGATATACTTAGGCTCTCATTCGTAGGGGATGCCTAAGTCTTTGATGTGCACAAGCTCCCTTCTGTAGGAGATGCTCGAGTCTTCGATGTGCTCGAGCTCCCATTTGTAGGGGATGCTTGAGTGTTGATGTGCTCGAGCTCCCATTTGTAGGGGATGCTTGAATCTTTGATATATTTAGGCTCCCATATGTAGAGGATGCCTAAGTCTTCGATGTGCTTGAGCTCCCATCTATAGGGGATGCTCGAGTCTTTGAAATACTTAGGCTCCCATCTTTAGGGGATGCCTAAGTCTTCGATGTGCTCGAGCTCCCATCTGTAGGGGATGCTCAAGTCTTTGATGTGCTCGAGCTCCCATCTGTAGGGAATGCTCAAGTCTTTGATTTACTTAGGCTCTCATCTATAGGGGATGCCTAAGTATTCGATGTGCTTGAGCTCCCATCTGTAGGGGATGCTTGAGTCTTGATGTGCTTAAGCTCCCATCTATAGGGGATGCTCGAGTCTTGATGTGCTCGAGCTCCCATCTATAGGGGATACTCAAGTCTTTGATATACTTAGGCTCCCATCTATAGGGGATGCCTAAGTCTTTGATGTGCTCGAGCTCCCATCTGTAGGGAATGCTCGAGTCTTGATGTGCTCGAGCTCCCATTTGTAGGGGATTCCTAAGTCTTTGATGTGCTTAAGCTCCCATCTGTAGGGGATGCTTGAGTGTTGATGTGCTCGAACTTCCTTTGATGCGGCTATAGATTTGCAAGAAGTCTTTATTGAAACTTTTATAAAACATACATTGGTAGGATCAGTTCACAAATTTGGTAGAGAAACTGCTAACATTTCATTGATAGAATTTTCTAAGGTTCACAGAATTCCATGCTCGCGGGACTTCTTTCCCATCCATCGTCGATAGGTGATAGGTGTCTGGCTTCACTATCTTTGCGATGTGGTATGGTCCTTCCCAATTGGGTGACAGCTTCCCTTGGTGTCTTGGGTTTGACACCTTCGTCTATCGGAGCACCAGATCATTGATTTGGAAGTGTCATTCATTGACCCTTGTGTCAAAATGTCTTGTTACCCTTTGTTGGTGCACCTCTATCTTCTCCTAAGCTTGGTCCCTCAATTCTTGCAGTAAATCCAGGTTGTTCACCAGCCCTGAGTTGTTCTCCTATTCATAGAATGATTTGACCCGCAGTGATACGACTCCTACTTCTACTGGACTTAGTGCTTTAGTGCCGTATGTCAATGAGTAGGGTGTTTCTCCGATGGTGGCCCTTTCTGTCGTTTTATGTGCCCAGATTATACTTGACAATTTTTTGGCCCAGAGACCCTTTGCATCATCCAATCGCTTCTTGAGTCTTTGAAGAAGGGTTCTATTCGCATTCTCGATCAGACAGTTTGCTTGTGGGTGTCCCACCGCCGTTTGTCTATGGTCGATCATCAGCTCAGTACATAATTATTTGAAACTTCTATTGTCGAATTGCTTACCATTATCGGTGATCAAGACGTGGGGTATCCTGAAGCGAAAGATAACAGATTTCTTGAAGAAGGTAGACATCTTTGCCTCGGTGATGGTCGCTAGAGGTTCGGCCTCGATCCATTTAGTAAAGTAGTCGATTGCTACGATCACAAACTTTAACTATTTTGCCGCAATTGGTAAGGGTCCCAATATATCCATCCCCCATATAGCAAAAGGTACTGGGTTGCTCAAGGTACTTAGCTTGGTTATAGGTCGTCAGGACACAGGAGCAAAGTATTGGCATTTCGCGCATTTCACACATTTCTACACATACTCTATGGAGTCCTTTGCCATCCTTTGCCAATAGAACCCTTGCCATAGGATTTTGTGGGCCAGAGCCCTACCGTCGAGGTGCTGGCCACAAATTCCTTCGTAGACCTCTTTTAGGGTATAATCCGTATCTTTACGACCAAGGCATTTAAGGAAGGGTCCTACGAAGGACCTTCTGAGCAGAGAACCGTTGTCAATGACCCAAGCCTGGTTGATCTATGTTGGACCCGGTGCACCTTTTTGGGGTCAGATGGTAGCGTCCCTTCTTTCAAAAAGGATATGATCGGGCTTCTCTAGTCGTTGTCTTCAGTAATCTCCATTACATCATGTTTGACCAAACTGGAATGAGGCACTACTTCAACATAAATGGGAGGGTTTATATCCGAGCATGGTGAGGTGACCGGTTTTGATAATGCGTCTGCTAGTGTGTTCTCCATGCGCGCAATCCTTGTGATGCTTGTTGCTTCAAAGGTTGCTAGCAAACTTTTCATAGCATTCACATACTCTCCCATACGGTCAGCTTGAGCCTCGTACTCTCCTATCACTTGCTGCACGACCAGCTGGGAATCACTGTGGATGGAGACCCTCTGTACTTCTAATGAAAGAGGTAACTTGTTGCCTGCCAGAAGAGCCTCATACTTTGCCTCATTGTTGGACACTCAGAAAGCCAAGCAGAGGGCACATTATACTTGGAACCCTATAGGACTAATCAAGATCACACCCACGCCACAATGTTCTGCTCCTGATGATCCGTCTACGAACAGATTCCATAAGGTTGTGGCCTCGTGACTCGCTCTCTTCTCGGCCTGCTACTCTTGCTCTTCCTCCCCTTGTGCGATTGTACACTTGACCAAGAAATCTGCCAGTGCTTGGGCCTTTATTTCTGTCCTCAGGTGAAACTTTACATCGAACTTGCTTAACTCGACAACCCAGTTGAAAATCCTTCCCGAAGCATTGGAACTCTAGAATATTTTTTTCTAGGGCTGGTCGATCAGTACCAAGATAGTGTGGGCTTGAAAATATGGCCAGAGCTTGCGAGCAACCATTATCATGGCATATGCCATTTTTTTGACCTTAGTGTACCTTAGCTCGGCGTCTACCAGGACTTTGCTTACATAATAAATTGGCATATGCTACTTCTCTACCTCCTTCAACAGCATTGCGCTAATCGCAATCGGAGATACCCCCAAGTACAACTACAAGACATCTCCTTTCAAAGGTTTTGATAGTAAAGGGGGGGAGGATAGGTACCTTTTTAGTTTTCAAAGGCCTCTTAGCAGATCGGAGTCCACTAGAACTTCTTGGTCCCCTTGAGAGTCTGAAGAAGGGGAGATATCTACTAGAGATGAAATTACCTAAGGCTGCAAGTCTACCCGTTAGCTGTTGTACATCCTTGATTGTTTTAGGTGGTACCATTTCTAGTACCGCTCGTATTTTATCCAGATTTACCTCAATTCCTCTGCTCGACACCATGAATCCCAAAAACTTGCCCGAGGTAATGCCAAATGCACACTTGCTCGGGTTGAGCCTCATACCATACCTCCTTAGTGTATGAAATGCCTCCTCTAGGTTGGTTACATGATCAGGTGCTTTCTTGCTCTTCACTAACATGTTGTCAACGTAAACCTCAATATTTCTCCCAATCATTGACTTGAAGATGCGATTTACCAGCCTCTGATATGTTGCACCGGTATTTTTTAGGCCAAAAGGCATGACATTGTAGTAATACAACCCTTTCTCCGTAACAAACGTGGTCTTTGGCTGGTCATCCTTGCTCATTTCGATTTAATTATATCCATAATAAGCGTCCATAAAGCTCATAAGGTCATGACTTACCGTGGCGTCGATCAACATGTTGATTCTCAGAAGCGGGTTATCATCTTTGGGACAAGCCTTATTGAGGTTGGTGAATTCAACGCACATGTGCCATTTGCCATTGGATTTCTTCACAAATACAACATTTGCCACCCATTCGGGATACCAGATCTTTCTTATGAATCCGACCTTGAGGAGTTTTCTACCTTTTCATGAATGGTGACCTGTTTGTTCGGTCCATAAGTCTGCCTTCTCTGCTTGATTGGTCAGAATGCGGGGTTTGTGTTCAATTTGTGCTCGATCACCTGTCAGTTGATGCCCTTCATATCCATGGTGACCATACGAACAGATTCGCATTGGAGTGTACCAGCTTGACCAGTCGTTCTAGCTCTTCAATCTGTAAAGACGCTCCTATAAAAATTTGTTTGGAGACATCATTAGAAAGGTTGATAGGGACCATCTCCTCTGTCGGCTCTCCCCTTCTGGTCTCAGTCTCCTTTCTCTGGTCGTCAACCTCCAACACGAGGACGTCCTTCGACTTCTTCGTTTCTTTGAGGGTATTCACATAGCATCTTCTTGACTCCAACTCCCCTCTCCATTGGGAACTTCATCTTGAGATGGTATGTAGAGACTACTGCTTTGAAGTTGTTGAGGCTTGGCCTTCCCAAGATGACATTATATGTTGAAGGAATATCAACCACTAAAAAATTAGCCATAACAGACTTTTGCAACTCACTTGAACTAGTGCTGATCTGGAGCTCTATCATCCCTTTTGGTTGAACAGGTGATCCTATGAAGCCGTACAACGGGGTGGTAACTGAATTCAAGTATTTCTCCTCCAGCTCCATCCTCTGGAATGCTTCCCAGAACATAATGTCTGCCGAGCTATCGTTATCGACAACACCCTCTCAACCTTGAGTGCCCCTATTCAAAGGTTTATAACCATAGCATCATCATGAGGTAATTTCCCCTTACATTCCTATCATTGAAAGTGATGACGTAGCCACTCTTGGCCATCTTGGTCAGGTGTTCGGTGTAAAACACTTCCCGAGCATAGCTCTGTCTTGCTGTCTTGGAATCACCTCCTCCTGCGGGTCCCCTAGAAATGGTCATGATGATTTGGGCAGGTTGATCCTCCCTTCGATCACGTTGTTGTAACCCGACAGTCACTTAGAGGTGGGTGAATCAGTGAGTCTAATTCTGATCTCCAAAAACCTATCTGATGTTTGGCTAAGAAAAACCTGATATACCTGTCCCTGTTTGCACACAGTCGTATGCATACTCAGCTTCTCATAAGCACTTCCAAGTGTGTACACCCATTCCACATTCCACGCACTTTAATATAAAATGCAAACAACAAGCACCCATAACATAGGGTTTTTACGAGGTTCAGCAATTTACCTACATCCCCGGAGTGGTGCCTGTAAAGGCTTCGTACCTACTCAATACACTACTTTTGACTGCACCCATAGTTGGGAGCACCCACACCTAATTTTCTCAAGCTGAAACTGAGATGGCACTCGCAGTGTCGGTACAATGTGTAGCACCCACTCCCGGTGCTTAGAACCCACTAAGCACTCAATAAAGAATACAGTAAATTTGGGCTTATATCAATGCCCTATAGTCAAGCTTTGCCTAGCATATACATCCACAACTAGCTAGCATGCTTACAATTCATCCATAAATAACTTAGCATGTATACATTCATCCACAACTAACCCTAACATACATACATGCATATAATGTAAATCAAAGGATGATTGGAAACTTGTACTTACAAGTTTGGTGCTCACACCTTCTCTCTCCTTGGTTTCTTGCTCTTCAAAGTAAACACATTCTTAGTTTCTTCTCTTCCTCCTTGGCTTTGAGTTAATGTATCATTAACACACATCAACCACCTCTTTTACTTCCTTTAATGGCTTAAGAACATTTATCATCAAGTATTCATATTCATTCAAGGACCAACAAAGAGGAGGAAGCTTATATTACCAAAACCATAGCCTTTTTTCATTCAAAACTCATTTTTCTTGCTTCCAACGTGTAGGTCTTGAAAAAACAAAGAAGTAGCAACTTGGTTCACCCAAATCTGAGTTAAAATGAGGGAGATATGATCATTTGAAGTTGGAGCAATGAGATAGCCTGAAATAGAATCTTCGTAGGAGTGGTGTAGGCTATACCGGCGGCACGCACAATAGGGGCGCAAATTTTGCTGTAGATTTCATCAAAGAGAATCTTCTAATCTGGACTGTCCGATTAAAATAACGGATAGCAAATCTCAGCCATAAGATTTGAATAAGAGAGTCAACTGATGACGTCATGCTGACGTTAGCGGTTAGCAATCACTTTTTGTTGTCGATTTTTGATTGGTTACTTTTTTGGATTTTAAGGGAGCTTGTCTCCCACTCACAAAAGTGAAAGGCTTATCGACCATTGGATCCGAATCCTTCAAGATGGCTTTAATCAGATCTCATGAGATCCTTAAGATTGGAATCTTTTTTATACCTTCTATGTATGCGCGAAACACCACAACATACCTTGATAGGGTGTAGCGCCAGTGCATCAAGGCTTATGCACCTAACCAATCAAAATTCACACGGAAGCATCTATCTTGTCCATGTCAGAGCAAAATCTCAGCAACCTTTGGATGGGCATCAAGCCTACATGGTCAAATCTGGACTATCCATTTCACTTCCCTTTATTTATCTTTATTACAATCAAGCCCCTGCCTTCATATATTTTAGTGCTTAAAGACCTTCTATAACTCAGACCTTCAAAATCTTGAAATTACACAAAAGCACTTCAAATTTCAAAAATAAATTCTGAAAAATCCACCCAACACCGAGAACAACTGATGAATTTTCGGTTTGGATTTTCAAACCGGCTTCACGAAAACACTTATAACTTTTTTATATGATATCCGATCAAGATAAGACGAAGTGCGTTGGAACCATGACTGGACGCTATACGACTTTCCAGAAGACTTGATCATCTGACTCAGCTATATAAAATGACCAAAATACCCCTAGACTTTTCCAATGACACATCTTTCTCATATAGAATCGGAACAGGATGAAATTAGAACCGTTGGAAAGATTGAATTTTTTTCGTATCGTTATATGGAGAACACTTCCTTTGAAAAATTCATTTTCAATGCTGAAACTATCCTCGACTGCCATAAATGTCATAACTTCTTTATACGGTATCGGAATGCGACAAAATCAGATGCACTAGACTAGATAAATTATAATCTATCTTTTTCATGAAGAAACAATCTTTGAAAAATATCATTTTTGCTACCAAAAATGCCCCTGAGTGTAAATTGGCCAATTTTAACAGTTTTGACCTAGAAACCCGCACCACATACTAAGGATGTATCAAACCATTCCATGCATACTAAGCGGCTTTGTTATCTCATCGGTGACACTGGACACTATCATGTCATCATTTTCATCAATGTCACCCAAATTGGCCACATCATCACCGCCACATGGTCGGGTTGCCAATAAGGACAACTATAAAACAACAATCTCCCCCATTGGAGTTGTTGACAATCACCTTATCACTAATACGCTCCAAAGCTCCGATGAGTAACAACCACCTCATCACTAAAACACTCCAAAGCTCCGATGACTAACTCTCTCCCCCTTTGACAACAAGTACAAAGGGTGGAACCAATGGACTCCCCCTGAGTCTAATATGGGGGTAGCAATATCAAACAACTTGCTCACCCTCTCCTAATGCCTCTAGTGCTTGGGAAGAACCACCACTCCCAGTTTCTATCTGAGGAACTCAAACTAATCTTTTGCAAGTGGTTTAGTAAAGATATCAGCCACTTGCTCTGTTGTGGAAACAAACTCCATCCTTACTTCACCTTCCATCACTTTGTCTCTTAAGAAATGATACCGGATAGCAATGTGCTTCGTTCTAAAATGCATCACTGGGTTCTTGGAGATGTTGATAGCACTAGTATTTTCACAATATAGTGGCACTGCCTGCTTAATCTCCACACTCAGATCTTTCAACATTTGTTTCATCCACAACACTTGTGTACAACAAGATGTAGCTGCAATATATTCTGCCTCTGCAGTTGAAAGAGAGACTGACTCTTGCTTCTTACTGTGCCATGCCACCAAGCTACTCCCTAAATAGAAGGCACCACCACTGGTGTTCTTCCTGTCATCTACACATCCAACCCAATCTGCATCTGAAAAAGCTGACAAACTAAAACTCTTAACTTTCGGATACCATAACCCAAACTCACTAGTCCCTTTCAGATATTTGAAAATTCTCTTCACTGCTGTCACGTGTGTCTCTTTTGGTCCTACTTGGAATCTGGCTACCGTGCACATAGCTTGTAAGATGTCAGGCCTACTAGCTGTCAAATATAATAGGCTACCAATCATTGACCTATACGAGGTGTGATCAACTGATGGAGAGTCATCTTCTTTGCTCAACTTACATCCAGTCATCATAGGTGTACTAACTGGCTTCAATCCTCCATAGTAAATCTCGTCAACATCTCCTTCACATACTTGGACTGAGATATGAAGATACCTTCCTTCTTCTGATTGATTTGCAAACCCAAGAAGAATGATAGTTCACCCAACATGGATATTTCAAACTCATCTTGCATCCTCATTGCAAAATCTCTACACAACTCATCATTGTGACCCCCAAAGATGATATCATCTACATACACAATCACCACAAGATGACTGCTTTCTTCAGTTCTGATGTGGAGATTACTATCCACTAAGCCTTTCTTGAAACCCAACTTGCACAAGTAAGAGTCCAATCTGGAGTACCATGCCCTTGGAGCTTATTTCAAACCATATAATGCCTTCTTCAATCTACACACAAGAGTGGGGTCCTCACTCAGTTGAAACCCATCAGGTTGCTCTATGTAAACCTCTTCTTCTAAGTTTTCATTTAGAAAAGCTGATTTGACATCCATCTGATAGACCTTGAACCCCTTATACACTGACAAAGCCAAGAACATTCTGATAGCCTCAAGTCTTGCCACTGGAGCAAAAGTTTCCACAAAATCAATGCCTTCCACTTGAGCATACCCCTTACATACAAGTCTTGCTTTATTCCTCACCACTTGACCATCTTCATTAAGTTTGTTTCTAAAAACTCATTTAGTACCAATCACATTCTTGTCAACTGGCCTAGGAACTAGATCCCAAGTGTGATTCCTCTCTATCTGATCAAGTTCTTCATTCATAGCCTTCATCTAACTCTCATCATTGGTTGCCTCATCAACAGTTTTTTGTTCAATCTTCAAAAGAAGAGAGTAGGTGTTAGTCTTCATTCTTCTAGTCTGAACACCTATAGTGGGGTCACCAATGATTAACTCATCTGTTCCTTGTTGATCAAATCTGTTATGTATCTTCTGTTCATCTAAATCAACCTCAGCTTATTCAACATCAACCTCATCTTTGCTTTTGGGTCTACTATCAACTAGGCCATTCTCATCATCAAGATCTTCAAATTCTTGAAGTTCATTTCTTGAGCCTGAAGGAATATCTCTTTTTTCATCAACTGTGACATCAACACTCTCTATAATTTTTCTAAGTCTGTTGTTGTAGCATTTATAGGCCTTACTTGAAGTAGAATAGCCTAAAAATATACCCTCATTAGCCTTATCATCAAACTTATCCAAATCTTGGGTTGTATTTTTGATGTAACACTTGCTACCAAAGACCTTGAAGTGTCTTGCTGTAGCCCTTCTTCCAAACCAGATTTCATATGGAGTCTTACTTTCATGAGGTCTCAACATACATCTGTTATGGATGTACACTATAGTTAGAACTGCCTCCTTCCAGAACTTTTTACCCATATCATTCTCTGCCAACATTGTTCTAGCCATGTTCTGCACTGTTCTATTCTTTCTCTCTGCAACACCATTCTGTTGGGGTGTTCTTGGAGCTGAAGTTTGTTTCCTGATACCATACTCATAGCAGTATTCTTCAAAATCATCCCAACTGTACTCACATCCTCTGTCAGATCTCAAACACTTTATCTTCTTCCCTGTATGATTCTCAATTTGCTTCTTAAAGATCTTAAATCTTTCTAAAGCCTCTGACTTATGTTTCAAGAGCATCACCCACACCATTCTTGAATGAGCATTAATGAACAACATGATGTATCTCTCTCCTGAGGTGCTAGGTGTCCTCATAGGACCACATAGGTCTATGTGAATCAACTCCAATGGTGAACTGGAATAGTACTCCTTAGGCTTGTAGGAGATTCTGGTTTGTTTTCCCTTCTAACAAGATGCACATATAGGATTGGAGAGCTTCTTCAACTCAGGAACATCTCTCACTGCCTTCTTTGAAGAAATCTTGGCAAGGTTCTTGAAACCAATATGCCCAAGTCTTCTATGCCACAACCATGTCTCCACATCTATGTTGACCATGCAAGAATCTTTCTTTGACTCTGTCAAGATATACAGGTTCCCTAAAGTTCTCTGTCCAGTAGCTACAACCTTTCCACTACTTGATTTTCTTATCTCATACCATTTACTAGTGAAAGTTACTTCATGCCCTTTGTCACAAATTTTACTGATGCTGAGAAGATTGTGTTTGAGTCCTTCAACATACAAGATATCAAGGGATTTCACCTTCCTATGGTTCAGACTTATGGACCCCTTCCCTGTAATTCTGGCACCATTGTTGTTGTCAAACTTCACAGATCCACATTCAAAGTCATGTAATTGTTCAAACCTTTCCTTATCACCTATGATGTGGCTTGAGCAATCACTATCAAGAATATATAGAGTAGAGTCTCCTTAAGCCTTAAAAGCTCTATGAATAACAAATGCTGCTGCATCTTCTTCATCTTCTTCTCTCTCTCTCTCTCTGAACCCAAACTTTCTTGACAGATTGAGATTTATTTGCTTTCTTCTGTCTTGAGAACTGTCTCTCCATCTCATCATCTTTTGTGTTTCTGAAAATTCTCTGCTTACCTTTGTTCTCCTGTCTTTGCGGGGGAAACACAGTTCTACAATTCCTTGCAATATGTCCAAGGTTGTTGCATCTGTAACATTCAATTGTTTCCTCCATAAGGGGTGCAAAATGATTTCTATCAACATAACTCCTTAGACCAATGTTGAACTTGTAATCTGAGATCTTGTCTCTAAAAGTGTTACATTTGTAATAATAACCTTGAAAGGTGTGCCTCTGCATCACAGGTTCCATCTACCTGAAATAACCTAGAGGGTGTGAATAGGTTATACTAGTGGAATTTAACTCTTTTCGATGAATAGGTCACAAGTGTGATTGCAAGTTAAAACAATGCGGAGTAAATAAAATAAGTACAACCACAAAACACAAGATTTATAGTGGTTCGACTCAATCCGAGTCTAGTCCACTCCCTACAAGAATCCTCTTGTAAGGTATTCCACTAGTTCTCCCTTTCAGTACGGTAGGTAGGGAAGAAAACATTTACTATCTTTTTCACGAATAAGAGTATCCTTACAAATCCCCTTTCCAGGCAGAGAGACGCCTTTACAATCTCTTTTGGAGGTAGAGAGACACCTTTCTCTTTTTAGGATAAGAGAATCCTTACAATCCTAAGTACAGTCTAGAATTGTAAAAACAGAAATAAATAGGAAATAGTGGAATAGGAGTAATACCTCAAGTGTGGTGCAAATGATGAGAATGATAAATGAAAGATACACCTTTTGTAAAGTCCTCTCTTATGGCTTTGACTTGCACAGGAGAGAGTAGAGGAATTTGATTGAGACTTGAGCCTTTTGTTGGGATTGGTGTAATAGAACAACTCAAGTAGAATATACTAATCTTAATAACTCTTGAATGCTTGCAATACTGCTCTTAAAGCTCTTTTTTAATAAATATTTAATTAAGAGTGGTTTGGGTATTTATAGGTGAACTTAGTGAAGCATTTTAGGTAGGAAATCAGGCTCTAACAGACGTATTCTGGGACCACTGGTCGACCGCCATCGGTAGCCGATCGACCGCCAAGAGCCGTTAAGGTAAAATATAGCCGTTAGGGCACTTTCAGGCAGTCACTGATCGATCGAGACTTTATACCGATCGATCGACTATGGTCTCGGACAGTTCCGGTCGACCGGGGCTTCCAGCTGGTCGACCGCCAACATGACATACTCTGTTTTGACAGAATACTGTCATACTGACCAGTCGTCAGTGTTTTGACCATAACTTTTCTGTCCGACCTCAGATTGATCTAAGATCAGTTGCGTTGGAATCAAAACTCAATTTTCTACAACTTCTATGAAGGTTTCATCTCATGATATTAATTTTAAGATTCCCTAAAATACCCTTGAGTCAGGTTAATGTGGTTTTCACAGAATTTCACTATAACACATTTTTCCTAATATGTTCCTCACCACTTAGAGACTTTCCATACTTGGTCAAGGTATGCTCTATGGTCATTCTAGTATGATGCAATGCACATGCATGTGGTGAGTGCATATATATATATAT
>NW_024869007.1:0-42146 GCF_013358625.1 Macadamia integrifolia
GGGGAATGGATGTAGATGGGAGTGATTGAACCTGAATTGGTCAAGCTACCTACGCACCCTGAATAGGAATTAAGTCATTAGTAGTTCCACATACATGTAGATATGGATGACATGCAAGGGATTGGTATCATCATATGAATGCACAAGTATGAGAGAGAGAGAGAGAGAGAGAGAGAGAGAGATGATATACATAATGATATGGTGTATGCATGATTATTATATATGAATGTATGGTTATGACAAAATTTGACTGAATCAGACTTCCTCTTACCCTTGATAGAGATCAGGCCATCCATAGCTCTCAATACGTTAAGTGGGAAGATTCTAAGGGTTTTGACCAAATCATGGGTTTAGCCACTATTTTTGAAATCGTTTCTGCCTGATGACACTATATGTCCTTCGAATCTTCATCAGAATATTGGGAGCCCAACGGCATACCACATGAATATTTTGGAAATTAACTAGAATCTTCTTCAGAATATTGGGAATCCAATGGCATACCACATTATACTTAGCTTTATGCTATCAACTTATTTAATCCTTTTTTATAATTTTAGCCTATTATATTATGTTTAATGTATTCAATGCATTCAAACGACCTCGTCTGTGGTTTGCATTGCTTGCATGGCGTATGAGTAGTCCGGTCACTTTTCCGTTATATATGTATAGCGTGCTATATTTTATAATCCCTCTTGCGTGACGTGATATAACATGATTGTATGATACTTTCTTTTTTTTTGCCAAAGATCAGAAGTATATTAAATAGCAAAAAAATGAAATTATATCAAGGAATCACTTAGTAATGGGGAACCCCCATCTTCGGCATTGCCATCAGCAGGGATCCACCAGAACTATCTACAGAATCTATATCTTGGCTTAGACAAGGCATCAAACATTAAATCATCATTTACATGAGAAGGGAACACTTCCATAATTCTAGATACTCCAGATTTCGCTGCATTTTTTGCAAGATAATCAGCTACAAGGTTAGCTTCCCTGTAACAATGAGTTATCTTTCAAGAAATAGAAGAGAGATAGTGCTGAAGGGCTGCCCAATCTTGAAGAGCAAACCAAGGGATAGAATTTGAGTTGACAGCTGAAACAACTACAGCAGAGTCAGATTCAATCCACAAGTTTTCAACTTCCTGAGACATTGCATATCGAACCCCTTCAAGAAGGCTTCTGAATTCTGCATAATAATTTGTCTAAGTTCCCAGCTATTGCTTGAATGAAAAAATTACCTTTCCCTTGTAATCACAAAGAATTTCCCCTGCACCTGCTCTCCCATGATTCCCTATGGAGTTGCCATCCACATTTAGTTTTAGCCAATGTCTCATAGGCTTACACTAGTGAACTTCAAGGATTTTGTAAGCATTACTAGGGGTAGCTTGAATACCCAACTTCCTACAACATGTCAAATTTGAAGCAGATCGGACTATACCCTTTAGATTAAGATTAGCCTCCTTTAGGTCCTTAAGAATATTAGCAAAAATCCAATTTGGGTTTCTGCCTTTACCGCCATGTCTTCTGTGGCTTCTTTCTTTCCAAATGGCATCAGCAATCAATACAAGACCAGCGATCCATGGATCTTTCAGAGACAGATTTTTTCTTCATTTTCCACCAAGCCATCAGCTTAGAGAGAGAGGAGTGGTTTTGACATTGAAAGCCAAAGCAATCAAGAAACTTTTTCCATATTTGCAGAGAAACTTACAACTTAGGAAAATATGAGCTTGGGATTCAAAGACCGCTTCACATAAAATGCATCTTGAGGCTAGAGGAATACCTTTGCTGCAGATAATTTCATCTATGAGCAGCTTCTCATGGAATAACTTCCAACCAAAGGTGGATTGCAGAGGTGATAAGCAGTTAATCCAGAAAAGATTGCACCAAGGGACTTTAGGATTCCTTCGGCGAATATCATTCCAAGCAGATTTTGTGCTAAATTCGCCAGTAATGGAGAGACTCCAAACACACTTATCTTTGATATCTTTTCTTGGAATATTAATCTTAGATGCATAAGAAAAAATATTCCTAAGGAATGAAGAGGATACCTCAGGAAAAGTCCAATCATAGTTATGAATAAAATCTGCAACCTTCAACAGGGAAGAGTTGAAAAAATGAGAATCCAGAGAGGATAAGTCTTCAATTGTATCTTCTCCAATCCAGCTATCTTTCCAACAGTTTATAGAAGCCCCATTGCCCATAATCCATCTTTCTTTACTAGACGTGAAGTGCCACATTCTCCTAAGGCTAGGCCAAACAGAAGACGATTTATACCCCTTTTTTAGGTCCCCATTTTTACTTACAAATCTCACCTTGAGCAGTCTACTAAGGGCTGAATCAGAGTGCCTAACTTGCCAAACCTGCTTGCAAAGAAGAGCTTTGTTGACGTCTCTCAAATGCCTGATCTCTAGACCTCCTTCTTGCCTTGGCTTGCAAACAGAATCCCATTTGACCGTCACCCCTTTAGAAGTGTCAGGATCACCTGTCCATTTGAAGTTCTTCATCCACTACTCTATAGTTCTCAAGAGAGAGCTAGGCCACCAATAAACAGAGAAGTTGTGAGTGGGTATCCCAGAGATTACGGATCTGACCAGCTCCACCCTTCCTGCCATAGATAGAAGCTTCCCCTTCCATCCTGCCATGTTTCCTTTAATTCTATCCATTACTGGCATCAAGGGCTCCCTTTTAACTCTCCCTTTGAAAATTTTCACACCTAAATATTTTGTGGGGAATTTACATATGGAAATTCCAAGGGTATCTGAAATGAGCTGCTTTCTTTCCAGAAGCATACTTCCAAGAAAGAGTTTGCTCTTATCCTAGTTAATATTCTAGCAGGAGAATTGTTTATTTTGTAAGAAAAGTATGCAAATGTTTGACATACCTGATGGAGCCATTCAGGAAAATAAAGATATCATCTGCAAATAATAGAAAGGCTAGCATCTCTACCCCTCTCGGACCCAAAAGCGGCTTCATTTTTTTCTCGTGAATCATCTGCTTTAGACCCCTGCACAGGACCTCTTCTGCAAGAATGAAGAGAATTGGTAAATTCATTTAAAGCACGCCTTATTTGATGATAGTGCGACATGGGTAAATTCGTTACTTTATAAGATGAATGCTAAAATTAGCTTTTGCCTTGATTTCTCTACTAGTTAAGCATGCATGCTTTACATTCATTGTACTAATCATACAGAGCAGTTGGAGACGGGTATGAAGATTTAGACCCCATTTTTTCGTTTCGTTTGTATTTTGGCCATATTTTCTTTAAGATGTGTGTATTATGTATGTATTATGAAACTTAGCTGGCTCATTCATTATGTGTAATTGCCTAGGTTTGAAGTTTAGTTTTCACTGGGTGGACCGAGGTGCCTAACACCTTCTTCGGAATCGCAACCTGATGAACCCTAACTCATGGTTAGACAGTTCGAATGGAGTTATTTCTTTTAATTTTTAGTTATGGGTTCTAAACCTTGGTCTCGGTGGTGCCTCCCAATCAATAAGAACTGTCGGACTCATAATACTCTTTTCACAAGAAGAGGTCTGCAAAACTGCTTGTAGGCACCACATTTTGTCTCCACTAAAAATGCTAAGCAATGATGAGTTAGGAACCCTCTAAAACACCGAGTGATCTTGTATTTATGGTCGACATCTCTTTTGAGACCTATGCGGTATATTTTTCTTCCATACTGGCATAGGATTATTAATTAATTGAATAACAAATATCTTCAAAATTAAAAAATGGTTTTGATATACTTAGAATTGACCAAATCACCCAATAGTTGTACTAACTCAGGCCAGCGTCGGATATGTTCTAGTCGATGCCATTTGCATATAGACAAATATCGGCCAATTACCAACTATGTCTTCCAGAGAGCATAGTGTATTGTTTTTTATGAAAATATAAGGATTTGGTGAATCTTCAAAATATCTCGTTATGTCACCCAGGGCATCACCTAGACATACACAAAAACCTCTAGGACACCTAGAAGACTCTAGGAAATTTATGCGAGAAATATGTTATTTCCAACACATCTTGAGAATATATACTTCTCATATATCCCAATCTCTCTCTCTCCAAGGAGGAAAGATATCACATCCTATTTGGAATCATTCTTACATCTTCCTTGGTTGGCCAAGAGGCCTCCAAACTATAAATATAGGATCTCTCCCATGTTTTGAGGATCGCACACACACAAATGTATCCTACATACAACCCAAAAGTTCTGCCATAGTCTAAGCTACCGAGATTCATGTACTAAAATCATAAGTAGTTATTTTACTGTACTTCATATCAGTTTGAGCTTGCATTAACAACACCTAAGCCCATGCCCTTCCAACTATTGTACACCATTCACGAGAGTGGTAAGGAATAAGTCTTATTCACCCTTTTTTTTTTTTTTTTTTTTTTTTTTTTTTTTGAGTTTCATCGTATTTGTTATTGTAATTCTATTAAAATGTTATTGTACTTCTATTGAGCACAATTTACTATTGTCTCTAGTATGGTAGCAGTGAAGTGCAATCAGTTACATTGATTTCTGTAGGGATTTTCATAAATGTTCCTTCTTCAAAGTTATATATTAAGTCATGTCTATGTATTGTATAATTTTCAGAATTTTTATTTATTTATCTTATTATTTTTTCGGATTTACTTCCTTGCTGGTCTATGCAAAATATGAGATTTCCCTTCAATGAAATCTCATATTGCAGACCTGCTAAAGGTATCTTCCTTCTTCTTTTTTTTTTTTCTTGCAAAACTTGTTGATTTTAAAATTTTCATCTTGATGTCTTCTATCTAATCTAATTTTTCATAGTTTCAACAATTTTTATTTCAATTTCTAATGATAGTTTTCTTTCATCAAATTCCATTTTATAGCATACTTGCGTCTTTGCTGACCTTAAGTAAAAAAAATAATACTTGCGTCTTTGCCTTCTCTTTTTAATTCAATAATCTTCTAACGTCGCCTATATGTATATGATGGTTGTACTTTATAATCCTTATACTCATGTCCACGATGTCCTATTACAATGTTTCATGAGATGGATGTTAGTTTAGCCTTTGTTTTGATTCATCAACTATACGTCATGTCTACTTTACATTTCGTACACTAACTCTTCAGAGTAGTTGGAAACAAATATGTCAATTTCAATCCTTCTCCCTTTATTCATATCCAACATGTCAAATTTTAGATATTAAGATTTTCCATGCCTATTACATATGTTGCTAGCATGTTTGCTTTAATTTTAGTATACTAACCTTGCAGAGTAGTTGGATACGGGTATGTGGATTTAAACTTTTCCTTACAGTTTTTTGTCATATTTTCTTTTCAATGCATGTGCGATATTGGTGCTTCTATATACACAAACCTAGACGGCCCATTCAATAATATGTGTATAAACGTTGGATTGAAGTCTCCTTTTTTACCAGTTCGACCGAGGTGCATGCCTAACCCCTTCTTTGGATGGCAATCTGGCACAAACCCTAACTCATGGTTAGACAGTTTGGGTGAAGTCATTTTAATTTCAGTTTCAATTAGCAATGAGTCCTAGACCCTTATCTAGGTGGCAACTCCCAGTCAATAGGGTACCGTTGAGCTCGAACCATTCGTTCCACTTGAAGGGGGAGGAGGTCCCCATAACCTCGCTGGTCCTTACATCACTGATCCCCACAACAGGTCTAGACATTGAGCATTAGGGCTTTAAAAATGCGAGCACAACGGTTCTTGCAGCCTTTTTTAACCATACGAGGGTTACTACTCTTGCAAGCTGAAATAGGTTATAACCCTTTTATGTGCTAGAATATGTTTTTATCATTTAACCACATTTTTTGAGCTTTTAAGATATGTGTTCATTAATGTTAAGTGCGTAAATGCAGAAAAATGGTTTCAGAAGACATAATAGCTCTTGAGCCTTTTAAGGTCTTTTTATACTAATTTTTTTTTTTCAAGCAAAAATGAGTCAATAAATGCAACTAAAGATCTGAAAAAATGAAAATATGTCAAAAAAATTGCACATAATGATACCAAAGACAAGTGAATATATATATATAATTGTTGAAGATTGTAAGGCTGAGGAGTATTTTGTGAAGAAACATTATGTTTGAGATGTTCAAGACATGCCTTTTTTTGTTCTAGGTCTATCAGATTATCAATATAATCAAAGATGTTTGAATTAGGTGATGCACAAAGCATCCGGACAGATTTGGGAGCACAATCTTCACAGCTTAAACCAATAATGCAAGATTCACAAGCATAGGCTTGAAATTTCTCATTATCAGATGAACTGGAAATAGTATATATATATATATATATATATTCAATACAGATTTCTAGACATAATGGTTTCCACTACACATTAGTGCATAGGTGTAAACCCTCCAATTCTTGGTTCTATAAATGAATAGTGGAAACCATTATGTGGAGAAATCTATATCGGAAAAAAGAAAACGATTGGATCACCCAAGGGCAAACTAGCTAACCTTAGGTTATCTTTAAAAGAAGAGGTCAAAGTCTATTTTATTTCCAAACATTTTATAGATACATAAATGACTTAAAATAATTGGGAGACTCATTCGTTTCCTACATGAGCATCAGTAGTAGCTACCAAGTCAAAGGTTATTTTAGGTCAATAATTTATCATTCTGATGTCTTAAGAGTCTCCTTATACGTCAATGTCATGTAATACAAATTTTGTTTAGGATAAAATTAACATATGATAAGGTTAGGTATGTCGTCTTATGCGGGTAGGTTGTTCAGCATGTGTCATTCTTTCCCTTCCTCTTTTGAAAGGACTATCTTACCCTACTTTTTTCAGTCCTATGAGATGCATCCCACTACCTTACCAAAAACTGATGCATACCCAATCATCTCATAATTAATACTTACATAAGGAGAAAATTTTCCCGCACCCAAGAAAGCATGGAGGAAAAGTACATAATCCTAGTCTCATTAATGTTTGCCCCTCTATGGCTGAAGGAAAACCTTCCCCTTTACATGGAAGGGACAAGAAGATAACCAGTTATAAAAAAATAAATAAATAAATAATGAGAAAAAACATCACAAAATAGGATTCGATATATCTGTCATGTCAAAAGAAAATAAATCTAAAATTGATTATTAAAAATAAAAAAAATAAGGGAAAAAACACTTTATATGTCTAGCATTTTCCACACCTAGACATAGATGGATGTGAAAAGACCCAATTGTCCCCACGCATCCGTAGGAACTTCACTCCCCCATAGGAAACACTTCATCAAAAATTATTATTCACACTAAAAATTAAGATGAGGTCCAAAATCACATACCCATGGTAAAGAACTACAATCTTAGCAACAAATCATAGCCAACAGCCTGATACCCTAGCTTTACGATATAATTCAACTGCTCCAGATGGACCAGAATCAGGAACTATCTCAGCCGTATCCGTTTCTTAATCCTTGATCATAAAACTGATTATAAGCGTTAATCACAGAACAGATACACCATGCTAACATTATAAATACAATGCCTGACAATGAAGAAAGGAAAAAACACTGAAACCTCTTCCCAAACCCTAGCGGATCCCCTTTTGATCTCTCACTCATTTTCTCTATTAAGGAGGGCCCATTTGTTATCTTTGATATTTATCAAATATCTTACGTCCGGGTCCCAACTTGGAAAAATCGGTTGGGAACTCCCCAAGATAGAGATTTAATTTATCAATTAAGTTCAAGCCATTGATCATTGATCATAGTTTATTTAGTCAACACTTGAATTCAAAGTCAAGAGGGTGAAGCCAATTCAAAGAGGGTTTTGTTAGAAGCTCTATAAATACATCTAATGACTTTGGGGCCTTCAAGTTGCAAGTTTCAAATCTTAACTTTCTAGTTTCAGTTTCAGTTTCAGTTTCAACCAACATGCAGATTATCATGAGGCGAATCTCTCTCATCTCTCTATTAATTTTGGTAGCAGTTATTTCTGGTATCTTTGTAGTCCAAGCAAGAATCATTTGCGGTAATCATCTTTCCAATTTCATCTCTTAAATTTTGTTTTGTTTTATGGGAAAACAATAGAGCTCTAGTTGTTTAACTCTCTCAAAGTCTCAGGTCTCATCTGCTTTTCTTTGCAGAGCGTCCATGTATAGGCTTCAAACTGATGATGGCAAGCCTGGTCCCAGATCCCCCTCCATCTCCAGTTGGAGCAGTGTCTACTTACCCTTAACAGGAAATCTTCAATATTATATCTCATTCTGGATTTGTTTTTTATATCTAGCAATCAATACGACTGCACATACTGTGTATCATGAAGTTGCCAGAACCATAGAAAATAAATTCTTGAAATTTAAAATTTATTTTTACACAAAACCAGGTTGTTAATTGATGATGGTTGATCTTACAAATTCTACCCAAATTTCTTAATCCACAGTGGTACGAAAAATGTAGGAGTACCAAACAGGTTTCAGTGCCTAATTATATGCTATATTTTGTTTGACTTTTGTTCTCCCCCCCCCCCCCCTCTCTCAAAACATAGATGAATTGGAGTTTTGCCCAGAAATAAAAAATACACTGCTTAGGTCTCAGAAGAGATGTCGACTGTATATACAGGATCACTCCGCATCTCACAGGTTGAATGCACAAATGGAGAAAAATGGTTTCAGAACACATAAATAGCTCTTGAGCCTTTTATGGTCTTTGTTTTATTCTAATTTTTTAAAACAAAAATAAGTTCAATAAATGCTACCAAAGATCTGCAAAAATGAAAATATATCAAAAATTTTAAGACATAATGATATCAAAGACAGATGATCCAATTTTATTTTTTTCAATACAGATTTCTAGACATAATGGTTTCCACTATACATTAGTGCAGGGTTTAAACCCTCCACTCCTTGGTTCTTTAAATGAATAGTTGAAACCAATATGTAGAGAAATCTGTATTGAAAAAAAAAAAAACGATTGGATCACCCAAAGGCAAACTAGCTAAGCTTAGGTTGTCTTTTAAAGAAGAGGTCAAAGTAAAATAATTTTTCTACTCTATTTTATTTCCAAACGTTTTATAGGTACATAAATGACTTAAAATAATTGGGAGACTCATTCGTTTGCTACATGAGCATATAGTGGCGACCAAGTCAAAGGTTATTTCAGCTCAAAAATTTATCATTCTGGATGTCTTAAGAGTCTCCTTATGCGTCATTGAAATAAAATTAATATAGGAAAAGGATAGGTAAGTTGTCGACATGTCGCTAGGTTACCCAGTTTGTGTCATTTTTTCCCTTTCTTATTGAAAAAGACTGTCTTACCCTCCTTTGTTCAGTCCTATGACATGCATCCCACTATTTTACCAAAAGCTGATACATACCCAATTATCTCATAATTAACATTTGCATAAGGAGAAAATTTTCCTGCACCCAACAAAGCATGGAGGAAAAGTACAGAATCCTAGTCTCATTAATGTTTGTCCCTTTATTTTATAGGATGCCCTAGTAGTACTAAGGGTGTTAATTGGTTCGGTTTTGGTGTATACGGTTCGATTCGGTTCGATGTAAGATTTTGTAGGTGAAACTAAAACCGAACCATTTAGTAAATGGTTTCTAGATTATAAGCGAATCCATTTATAAACAGTTTTAGTTTAAACGGTTTTTTTATGTTTTCTAATTTTTATCCAAAAAACTTCTTTACCATTAAAATTTTTGCTGAAATGGATGTAAATTGTAACATTGAATTGTTTTTTGTTTTATGCTTTTATTAATAATTATTTGATGTAAACTTTTTTTTTTTTTCAAAATATATGTAAACTTAACATTGAATGATTTAAACATACTATGTATATGTTAATCGGTTAAACGGTATACCAACGGTTTAAACTTTAAAACCAAAATCGAATCACGGTTTTAATTTTAAAACCAAAATCGAACCATTTAATAAATGGTTTCACGGTTTTGGTGTAAACAGCATAGTTTGATTTCGAAAGCAGTTTCGGTTTCAAATTCACATCCTTATCTAGTACCCTCTCCCGCTATCTGAGTCCTACTATGACGGAAGGAAAACCATCCCCTTTACATCAAAGGACAAGAAGATAACCAATTATAAAAAAATAATAATAATAATTCTCAAAATAAGGTTTGATATCTGTCACGTCAAAAGAAAATAAATCTAAAAAAGATTATTAAAAATAAAAAATAAGGAAAAAAACAGTTTACAAGTCTTGCATTTTCCACACCTTGACATAGATGGATATGAAAAGACCCAATTGTCTCTACGCATCCGTAGAAACGACATTACCCCATAGAAAACACTTCGCTAAAAAATAATTATTAGATGAGGTCCAAAATCACATGCTAGTGGTAAAGAACTACAATCTTAGCAACAAATCATAGCAAACAGACTGATACCCTAGCTTTGGGATGTAATTCAACTGCTTGGTCAGAATTAGGATCTGCCTCAGCCGTATCCGTTTCTTAATCCTTGATCATAACACTGATTATAAGCGTTACACAAGAACAGAAATACCATGTATTCTTTTTTAAATACAATGCTTAACAATGAAGAAAGCAAAGAAAACTCTGAAATCTCTTCCTAAACCCTAGCGGAGCCTATTTTGATCTCTCACTCATTTTCTTAATTAAGGAAGCCCATTTGTTGTCTTTGATATTTATCAAATATATTAGGTCCAAGTCCTAACTAAGACAAACCAGTTGGGAACTCCCCAAAATTGAGATTTAATTTATCAAATAAGTTCAAGCCAATAGTCATAGTTTCTTTAGTCAATACTTGAATTCAAAGTCAAGGATGAAGCCAATTCAAATATGATTTTGGGTAAGGTTTTTTAGGTGAAATCAAAACCGAACCATTTAGTAAATGGTTTCTTAGATTAAAACCGAAACCACTTATAAACAGTTTCGGTTTAAATGGTTTTGAATGGTTTTTTTATGTTTTTTTTAATTTTTTACCCAAACAACTTCTTTTACATTTAAAATTTGTAGTGAAATGGATATAAATTGTAACATTGAATTGAATTTTTTTTTGTTTTATGCTTTTATTAATAATTATTTGATGTAAACTTATTTTTTTTTATTGAAACATATGTAAACTTAACATTGAATGACTTAAACTTACTACGTATATGTTAATCGGTTAAACAGTTTACCAACGGTTTAAACTTTAAAACCAAAATCGAATCACGGTTTCAATTTTAAAACCAAAATCGAACCATTTAATAAATGGTTTCACAGTTTCGGTGTAAACAGTACAATTCACTTTTAAAAACAATTTCAGTTTCAAATTCACAACCTTACCTAGTACCCTCTCCCGCTATCTGAATCCCACCATTGCTGAAGAAGATAACCAGTAATAAAAAAATAATAATAATAATTCTCAAAATAAGGTTCGATATCTGTCTCGTCAAAAGAAAATAAATCTAAAATTGATTATTAAAAATAAAAAATAAGGGAAAAAAACACTTTACATGTCTAGCATTTCCCACACCTTGACGTATATGTATATGAAAAGACCCAATTGTCTCTACACATCTGTAGAAACTGCATTCCCCCATAGAAAATAGTTCCCTAAAAAATAATTAGTCATACTAAAAATTAAGATGAGGCCCAAAATCACATACCAATGGTAAAGAACTACAATAAAAAAAAAAAAAAAAAGGGACAACCCAGTGTACAAGGCTCCTGCTACTGCAAGGTTTGGGAGAGGCAAGTGTGTATGTAGCCTTACCCCCTACTTGGCATAAGAGACTGTTTCCAAGTTTTAAACCTATGACCAACAGGTTGCAATAGTACAACTTAACATGACTAATTACCCTACAATCTTAGCAACAAATCATAGCCAACAGACTGATACCCTAGCTTTGGGATGTAATTCAACTGCTCTAGATCAGCCAGAAGCAGGATCTGTCTCAGCCGTATCCGTTTCTTAATCCTTGATCATAACACTAATTATAAGCGTTACACAAGAACAGAAATACAGTATTCTTTTTTAAATACAGTGCTTAACAATGAAGAAAGCAAAGAAAAGAAAATAGATTGGATCTCTCTACAGCACTACCTCAATGCAATTGTGTGGAAGATTACTCATTGCTACAGGGAAGCAAACCCGGTAGCCGATTACCTTGCTAAATCAGCTGCAAAGACTGATTTAGTAGATAGTTTAGGATGACCCTATTGATGGCAATGCCGAAGGTGAGGTCCCTTCTATAGCTAAGGTTCCCTTTCATGTACTTTATTTTTTCACACTCATTTTAATACAATTCTGACTTGTAGCAAAAAAAAAAAAACTCTGAAACCTCTTCCCCAAACCCTAGCGGAGCCTGTTTTGATCTCTCACTCATTTTCTCAATTAAGGAGGCCATTTGTTGTCTTTGATATTTATCAAATATATTAGGTCCAAGTCCCAACTTAGACAAACCGGTTGGGAACTCCCAAAATAGAGATTTAATTTATCAAATAAGTTCACGCCAATGGTGATAGTTTCTTTAGTCAATACTTGAATTCAAAGTCAAGGGTGAAGCCAATTCAAAGAAGTTTTTTTTTCGAAGCTCTATAAATATATCTAATGACTTGGGGGGCCTTCAAGTTGCAAGTTTCAATTCTTAATTAACTTCCTAGTTTCAAGTTTCAGTTTCAACCAACATGCAGAGTATCATGAGGCTAATCTCTCTCATCTCTCTATTAATTTTGGTTGGAGTTATTTCTGGTATCTTTGTAGTCCAAGCAAGAATCATTTGTGGTAATCGTCTTTCCAATTTCATCTCTTAAATTTTTTTTTATTTTTATGGGAAAACAATAGAGCTCTAGTTATTTAACTCTCTCAAGTCTCAGGTCTCATCTACTTTTTCCTTGCAGAGCATCCATGTAAAGGCTTCAAACTGATGCCAAGCGTAGTCCCATATCCCCCTCCATCTCCAGTTGGAGCAGTCTCTACTTACCCTTAGCAGGAAATCTTCAATAATGTATCGCATTTTAGATTTGTTTTTTTATATCTATCATTCAATGTGACTGCGTATACCTTGTATCATGAAGTTGGCATTGAAAGAAAATAAATGCGGAACGATTCATGAAGATCGATAAGCATGCACGACAAACACTACAAAAACAAGTTTTAGGCATACCTGTATCCATGGTTGAAGAATAAGAACTCCTTAATGTCTTCTTGTATGCTCCTCGTACAACACGATCAATGTTGGTCTGGTCTACCCTCTTTCCCTTTTGCTTTTGGTCGTTAGTTTCACTTAATGGGTCAGTGATAACTATATATAGGGGTAAGGGTAGGGACCAACCCTGCAATAAAATTAGGGTTTCCTCCCCATTAAGGAAACAATACCTTAGGTCCACACATAGTAATAAATATTTCATACCATTAAGGTGTGCTAGTAGAACCCAATATCTCCATAGAGATCACTTACCAATAATGTTGGATTCTTTCTGCTTACTCCATCTTTAGTCAACACCACTAAATCGGTTTTAGAAACAAATCTTTGACTATGCTAGCCCAGCTAATAGGAAATCTTACAATCTCCCACTTGGGCAGCATATGTCACAAGTTTTAGATTTTAAAATTTATTTAAAACAACTCTCCGATTTAGATAAACTGAATGTGGCCACAAACAAAACAGTGTCGAATGGAGTGCACCTTAAACCAAATGCCTTGGTCCGAATGAGAATTACAAACACCCAACCGTATTGATCATTATATCTAAAGCGATATGAGACCACACACGTCAAAGTGCTCACAACATCACCGACTTGGGCTGAACAGTATGAAAGTGTGGTATGGAAATAATATGCAATAGTGATCATCATGTTTATTTCCAAATTGGTCATGGCTCGAAAACCAAATGAGCCATATGAGACAGATACCGAAGGTCTCATTAACTACAAGCATCTCCCAAACGCTCAAGCTTCAATCAAAGAAGTTCATTGGGACTGGGTCCGGATGTCCCACAACAGTAGCACTAGACCTCAATCAAACGAGGCTTTGCTAGCGACTGGATGTGTGTGTATTGACTAGAATCTCAGATACCGAATGAGGTAAATACACCACATATAACCTCAAATTTCTGTAGGAGGTAAATAAATAAGTGTATACACATAAACAAATGGCCATAAAAATGCATATATATTCTTGAGAATAATAATAATGCATCATATATATAAAATAAAACTAAAAGTCAAATGCAAACATCTTGAGCAAAACTCCCACTAATAAAATGCATCAAAAGAACTAACAAGTCCCATATTAGTGACATGCTCTTGAAAGACTTTTGGAGTCAAGCCTTAGTAAGATGATCTGCAATCATGTTTTTTTGTAGCAATCTATTCCATTGTAATCTATGACTCTTGAACTTTCTCTCTGACAAAAAATTACTTAATGTCAATGTGTTTAGAGTCTGAAGTACTTTTACGGTTATGAGAGAAACGAACCGCAGTGGAGTTGTCACAGAACATCCTCAATGGTTTATATATAGAGTCAACAATTTGTAATAATATAGTTCTACAGAAATTTATGATTCATGAGCTTACTCCCACTGATCTTTAGATAAACCTATTCGATTTCTCCTATTTTCATAAAGAACTTTAACTTGAACATAATTAACAACCACTGGCTTAGGAGGCTCATCAATTAAGATTAAAATTTATTATCATAATAGCCAGAGAAATATTAAAGGATTAGTTCCATTCCTTAAAATTGGAACCATTCAAATTTTTTTTTTAATAAAAAATAGCTGAGAAGTCAAAGCTGACAAATATAATCGTACATATTTACCAAAATATATAATATGCAAGAACAGAAGGCATATTAAACTTCCCAACAATATAATTAAATCTGACTAATTGGGTTGTTAATCAGATTTATCCTAGTATTATTTTCAATAACTGTAGGAAAACAGAAACTGGAGAAAGATCCGACGTCATTGGGGTCACACCTGTGGTGGCAAGATCGCCCAACACGTAGTGGAATCTTTCACATGTAAGGCGAGACTCTCAAAACAACACCACTTTGAAGATTTCGTCACCTGTGGTGGCAAGACAAGAACCTCCAAAGCTATGAAGCCCAAAATGTCACCCTCACACTATCAAGCGAAACCGACCAAATGAAGACTCACCTGTGGTGGCAAGAGCACATCATTAGCCATATGGTCTCCTTGACTGCAACCCATCCTGAATAGTCAATAGTAATTTCACAATCTCAGTAACTAGCCCACTAAGTGGAAACGTAATCACTGAAATTATGAAAACCTATAGACTTGGATTGCTACCAAATGCCCGTGGGTTTAGATTTTGGGTGCAAACAATAAGATGAGTTATTTCAGTATTTAATTGATAAAATATTCAACATAAGCCCACAAAAGCAACCCATTATAAACCCTAATAGTTAATATGGTAATACCATAATTTAACAGTTATCAAAGTGAGTACATTCTTAGTATGACAGCTTTGTACTTCCAGCCATTACCATAAATAAATAAAAAACTAAATATGGCATTTTCTATAATGACAACATGCTAAGTATGAAAGTTCATAATATTTATTCATGATAACAAAAAACACATGAAATATGTTACTTTATCCATAATTCATTAGATATACAAAGTTGTATACAAATATGAACTTTCAACCCAAATGATTTTAATATCCAACACAAATATTAGCTCATAAACTTTAAAGTAATCATAATAAAGCCCCATTATTTCTTTAAGTCAAAAGAAAATTATTTAACTAATAGGGCACATGAACCGAATAACTTATAGGCTAAAAACAACAATAAGTCTTTAATAAATAAAGGTAATGTTGGCTTAGATCCATGATAAGTATAAACAACTTCATAGGCTTTATACCAATAAGCCACTAAAACTTGAGTTCATTTAAATCATTCAAATATAATATATCTGTTTTATCTCGATGAATTTTCAATAAAATTGAACTTTATCATAAGTACAAATATGACATATAAATTCGAAGAAATATTACTTAAACAATGCACTTGTGATATTTTGAATCATAAATGGGTGTCAAAACTCATAATTATGTGTCTTGTGACGAAACCTGATGTCACGGGTGATAAATATAATATCGAAGAAAATATCAAAATACCCCAGATTGACTTAAAATTCATGAAACGATAAGTGTAATATACATAATAAAACATGTATAATACATCTATCACCCTCAATAGGATAATAATTTATTCTCCCACTAATATAAGAGAGTGAAAACTAGATGACCCATTAAAAATATCAGTTATATGAGTCAAAATCAGTTCATAGTATAACTGGACCTAACTGTTGGCTTGAACAAACATGGTCAAAATAGTCAACAACATAAATAGATAACAAAAATCATTTCAATAAACTAAAATGAAATGATTTTTTATTTCACTTGCATAAACTGCTTATGGTCTATACAATTATTAGACTTCAAAACTGGATTTCAATGAAATTATGATGAAAATAGTTAATAAACGATCAACATGTACAAGCAACGTAGGATGATCTTATGTCATAACATCTCAAATATGAGTATAGTTATCATCATTAATATTAATCTTTAAAATGCCAACTCTACCCACAAAGAATCTTCACAAAAATCGATTTAAATAGACCACACCAATAACAAAGTTTAACTTGGTGAGATTCATGTGCATTCACTGTAATGACTATATCACTCAAGAGTTATAGCTGAAACTGTATCATTATCCTTTAAGACAGGAATACACTGGTCCTCTCATTTTCTTATATTAACTGTGAAAAGAACAATAACTTTTCAGATCCCCTCACCTTTGGGATCAGAAACCTTAGGTTATTGTCATTTTCTTTAACTTTGGTGACATCATCTTTAGGCAAATGTCACCTACTATGCTGCCCTAGGGAAAACCATGAAAGAACAAGATACGTCACTTTGGTGGAATCCACATCACCCTTTCATAGTTCCCTAGAAATGCGTTTTGCAGCTAAACATGTGCGAAAACTTACACCCAATTTAACTCTAATATATTTATTCATCATAGAGTGTTCCAAATATGACATGCAAACATAAAATGCCATTAATTTTTTGCCTATGTCATTCATAAATGATTTTTTTTTTTTAATATCATAGTAATGATAAACCAGTGCAAAAATATGCATAAATAGAAATACAACTCTAAAGCCACTATAGAATAAAGACAAAACACTATAGTTGTTCCAAAACAGTTATGGAACACAAAATATAAGTCTCATTTTTTTTTTTTTAAATTCAATCCAGTATATTGAACATACATCCATTGGTCGAACCATAAACAACATTTCAAAATATATAATTACATCCTCTCACTGGTTTTGACCAGTTAAGTAATTATCCACAATATCCCAAGTACATGATAAAGTGACATCATGAAAATCAATGGTATTTTATTATTCACAAGGCCTTAGGACTCTCAAAATAATTGTTTTAAATCTAAAAAAAAACTTCATTAGACATTATGTGAAAATTGATCATTACCATATAAGACAATTTCAAACGATAAAATCCTTCACAATCGAATTAGAGAAGGGCATATATAAAATAGAAAAAACATGAAACTAATTAGAAAATTGGAAAAGACCAATTTCAAACAAACAAGCAACAGTTCCCAGTTGGAAACCAGAAGCACAATATTTAAATGTGCCGTTAGTCAATCCTCCACAACCAATGTGGAGGAACGCATAATATCAGAATTTATAAACACGTAACCTGCAGGTTATCCATGATTTGAAATTTTTTTTTTTTTTTACTTGGAAAAAGCAGAACTTAATTCTTTCCAACAAAAGGAAATTTGGCTTATGAAGAGGAAACTTTTAGTCCCAAACCTAGCAGTTAGGAGGCCAGAAGGGTCCTGACGTTCTCAACCAGCTGCTATAAAGTGCCAGTTCCCTGCATCCCAGCAGATGATTAGTTCCCCAAACCAGAACAACCACAAAAGGCAGAGGCAGGGGAAAGAAGCCTAGCAATCAAGGGACAATATGCAATTCATTAACAATTCTGAGGCAGAAAAAAAAGGAAGCGGGGAGAAGGTACTCAGATCTGGGGTCAGCTACAGAATATGGAGAACCTAAAGAACAAACAGTCATAATTCTGAGATAAAAAAAATATATATATATATATGTTAAGAAAACAAAAGAATTGAAGAAATTATCAAGAAATAAGAGAACAAGAATTGAAGAAATTATCAAGTAATAGTTCGATAGATAAGGGAGATGCAGAGGAGCACCGCCATCAATAAGATGCGCTTCTGTTGATTGAAAGAGCACAAGGACAAATTAGATCTGAGAGTTACATACAGAAACTCACAAGAAAACGTGATAAACCAGCAAATCCAAAAAAAAAAATCTGCGAGTGTGCGTGTGTATTAGTGAGAGCGTGAGACACAGGCCAGGAGAAAAAGAGAAGAACCTATTGGATCTAGAACACAAAAACCTGTATCTTCTACTGACTTCCCAGTTTTGACCCCTTAAAGAACACAAGGTGGATGAATCCACGGCCTTCATACCGAGGAACGGTGTGACTAGTTCACTAATTTTTTGAAATAAACCGTCTATTCCAGAATCGTGGCCATGTTCTTCTTCCACTCACCAAAATCGAAAGGTCAAAATCTCGCAATACTTAATGGCAACTAGGCATACACCACCAGAGAAACCCCCAGCAAATCCTCTGACTTGCGGAGATACTGGGCTCCGTAAAGAGCCCTAACTGACGCAAATATGCTCCTCGCGCTGTCGGAGGTGATGGTGATGCCGAAAAGCCCAAGGGTTATCAACAAAAAGCCTATTTTTCGATAGTAGATGTGGTTCAAAGCAATTATTGCCCCCTCTGCCTTCTGCTCTGCGATTCCCGAAGGGAAGAAAGAGACGCGGTGAGATTTAACAAATTAACATAACAAATACTAGCAAATCGCTAATAAAACCCACCTCGGATCAAATCAACCAAAAATACTACATCTTGCCACAGTTTTCCCACTCGTGCTAAAACCAGAAAAGAAAATCAAAAAACCTCTGTTTTTTTTTTTTTTTTACCAGTTTTTGTCCTTTAGTAATAATATATAATATATTACTTTTCTCGATTCTTCAAAACAAAACGACTCGAGGAGAAGAAATTGATTTTTATTACTGGTGGTACAGCCGATCGATTTTTCATGAATGAGGCTCTGATACCATTGAAAGAAAATAAATGCGGAACGATTCATGAAGATCGATAAGCATGCACGACAAACACTACAAAAACAAGTTTTAGGCATACCTGTATCCATGGTTGAAGAATAAGAACTCCTTAATGTCTTCTTGTATGCTCCTCGTACAACACGATCAATGTTGGTCTGGTCTACCCTCTTTCCCTTTTGTTTTTGGTCGTTAGTTTCACTTAATGGGTCAGTGATAACTATATATAGGGGTGAGGGTAGGGACCAACCCTGCAATAAAATTAGGGTTTCCTCTCCATTAAGGAAACAATACCTTAGGTCCACACATAGTAATAAATATTTCATACCATTAAGGTGTGCTAGTAGAACCCAATATCTCCATAGAGATCACTTACCAATAATATTGGATTTTTTCTGCTTACTCCATCTTTAGTCAACACCACTAAATCGCTTTTGGAAACAAATCTTTGACTATGCTAGCCCACCTAATAGGAAATCTTACAGGCATAACCATAGAAAATAAATTCTTGAAATTTAAATTTATTTTTACACAAAACCAATCTGTTAATTGATGATGGCTTTGATCTTGCAAATTCTATCCAAATTTCTTAATCCACAGTGGTACAAAAAATGGTGGGAGTACCAACAGGTTTCAGTGCCTAATTATATGCTATATTTGTTTGATTTTTGTCCCCCCACCCCACCCGACCCGTAAAAACAAAGATAAATTGGAGTTCTGCCCAGAAATAAAAATAAAAAATAAAAATTTTCTGCTTTTGTTTGTCACTCGATAGTCAATAGTCAAGACTGCAACTGTTTCATCGTCCCCAAATAAGTTTAGGGCCTCCTGGGTGACATGTACGATGGTACGGCCCAACACCAATCCATGGCTTCAGAAGATGTGTGCAACTCCAGCCATGAGTCCTTGATGTAGCCCAAGCTCGGTTACTAGAAACAATAGAACCGGGAGAGTAACTTGCACACGCCGAAACTCAATGACAACCACAAGCAGAAATTCTAGTTCTGCGCCTGCTCAGAAAAAAAGCCATAACTTACTCAATATAGGTCGAAATGACCTGATTCCAAAGCCAAAATTTTGAGAACTCTTTTCTCTAAGACCTTTGTGTTCTGGGTTTTCTCAGATAAGCAATCTAAAAGGGTGAAAATTTTGGTGGAAGAGAGAGAACGTGAATGGGCAGAATTCTGGGATTGGGTAGAAAATGAAGGAAAATGATTGAATCTTCAATGGTTGCTCTTCCAGGTCTTCAACAAAGATCAATGACATCATTCTTCTAGATTGATGGCTACAATTCATCAAGGATTCAGACTTGAGAAAAGCTCCTACTCTTCAAGGAAGGAGTGAAAACTTTTCAAGGTTTTCAAGGTATGAACTCTTCAAGGTTCAAGGGAATTGCACTTAGGCAAAATTTCATTTATCAATAATCTATGTATATTCTAAAATAGATTTGATAACCTCATATAGGCAAGCAAAAGAAATCCGAAAAAAAAAAAAAAAAAAAGCTACTACAAAATCCCAACCCTTGATTACAATTGATTTTCTACGGTTGAGATTACACATAAAAGCTTAAGTCAAATCTAGAAACTAGAAGCTAACAAAAGCAAAATATTTCCAATATTTTTTGTTGTTCCAATGTGCCTTGATGCATGCTCCAATGAATTAATATGTTCCAAGGGTCCTTGATGCAAGCTCAATTGCATAGGAAATGACAAAGTCAAAGATGGGAGACTTGGACTGGTTCTTGGTCTTGGGCTAGACTTGGACCAATTGAGGTTGAACCAAAATAGTTCCGGACTTGAATGCGGGCTGAAGCTTGAACCAAAATAGTTCCGGGCTTGAATGCGGGCTGATCTTCTTAATTGAATGGGCTGGTCAAGCTGGGCCTTCACTTGAGTGGGCATGTCTTCTCCATTCCCCCTTCTTTAGAAGAATTCGTCTCTGAATTCAAATCACCATCATTGGAAGAATCACCCACATAAGGTGTCAAATGTCGAACATTGAACATATCATGTATCTTCATGTGGGGAGGAAGCTTCAATCGATATGCATTAGGATTAATGCACTTAAGAACTTCAAGTGGACCAAGCTTTCGATCACTAAGCTTGTTGTAGCTTCCAACAGGATGGCGCTCTAGTGGCAAATAGGCCCACACAAAATCTCCAGGTTCAAAGATAACTTCACATTGCCGCTTATCAACATCCTTCTTATAGGATTTAGCTTTGCTCTCTAGCTTTTGATGCACATCTTCATGGACTATTCTCATTTGAGAAACAATGTCATCCACCTTACCAATCGGCTTTTCAACAAAGGGGATTGGTGCAAGATCAAGAGCAGTCTTTGGTTGTCATCCATACACAATCACAAAGGGGCTGTAACCAGTGCTACGGTTCACCGAACAGTTGTATGCAAATTCTTCAAGTGACACTTGTTTCCCAAGAACGGAGGTTATCAACCATCAAAGTCCTCAATAGATTTGCCAAGAACCTTTTGACAACTTCAGTTTGTCCATCCATTTGGGGGGTGAAACATTGTACTATATTGCAGCTTGGTGACAATATTCTTCCATAGTTTCTGCCAAAAGTGACTAAGAAATTTTGTGTCCTAATCAGAAATAATGGTCTTTTGAAGGCCATGCAACTTATAGACTTCTTTGAAAAATAATTCAACAATGCGTGAGGCATTGGTAGTCTTGCAGCAAGGGATGAAGTGTGCCATCTTTGAAAACCTATTAACAACCACTAAGATAGAATCCATGCACCTTACTGTGCATGGCAGTCCAAGGACAAAGTCCATAGAGATATCTTCCCAAGGAGCATGTGGAATAGGCAAAGATAAATAGAGGCCAGCATTGGTAGCTTGTCCCTTCCCTACTTGGCAGTCTCGACACCTCACCACATGAAGGTGTACATCACGTTTCAGATGTGGCCAAAAATATTTGACTGAAATAAGTTGCACAGTCTTATCATGCCCAAAATGTCCATCATGGTGTACTTCATCAATCACTTTTTGCCGAAGGGAGCAATCCGGCACACACAAACGATTTCTTTTGCAAAGGAAGCCATCACATAAGGTAAAATTAGCAAGCTTCTTGTCTTGTACATCAGAGATGATCTTTGAGAAGTAAGGGTCTTCTTGGTACAACTCTTGAAAAGAATCAAATCCAAGAAAGGTAGAGTGCATAGTATGGAGTAAACTGTTCTTTCGGCTAAGAGCATCAACAACCTGATTTTGAACTCCAGCTTTGTGCTTGATGTTGAATGTGAATTCTTGGAGATATTCAGCCCATTTTGCATGCTTGGAATTGAGCTTTTGCTGACCTGAAATGTACTTGAGAGCTTCATGGTCAGTGTGCAAAAGCACCGTTTGATAAAGTTTTTGCTGTTTCTAGACAGAAACGGCTTTTCAAGTTTTAGAAAACAAAAATAGATTTTTTTTTGTATTTAATAAACCTCTTTCTCAAAACGTTTTTTGTAGACATAATGCCACTAAAAAACCCAATAGTATCATTGGATGCCCAAAAGGAAGAGGGGGTTCAATTGCCTCTTTTTAGGTTTAAATAGTTGAGAGATTTATTGAACACAACAGCCTTTTTTTTCTCTCAAATTTGTTTCTAGAAACGACGAAACAAGTCAAACTTGTTTCGTTAAAGTAATTTATAAAATTGTAAATAAGCATAAATGTTGATTTATGTTTCTAGAAACGGGTGAAACGGAACAACTTTATCAAATGCTTTTTAGGTTGTTTCTTCATTTCTAGGAACAAGAAAACGCAAAAACTGCAGAAAAGGAACATTGTCAAACAGTGCCAAAATAAACTCCCTATAGATAAGATATTGCCTCCAATGTTCAAGTGTGCGAAATAGTGCATAAAATTCCAAGTCATAGGTACTGTAACGAAGCTTGGCACCATTCAATTTCTCACTAAAGAAGGCAATGGGTCATCCTCCTTTACTTAGAACTCCTCCCATGCAAGTTCCGGATGCATCACAATGCACCTCAAAGACAATATCAAAGTTAGGCAAGGCAAGGACCGGGGCTGTAATCAACTTCTCTTTGAGTTCTTCAAAACTTCTTTGGACTACAATTGTCCACTCAAAAACTCCTTTCTTCATGCAAGAGGTGAGAGGGGCTGCAATGGTGCTAAAATGTGCAATGAAATGCCGGTAAAAGGAAGCTAGGCCATGGAAACTTCAAACTTCATACACATTTGATGGAATTCACCATTCTTGAATCACCTTGATCTTAGCATCATCAACTGAAATACATTCTTTTGAGATATGAAATCCCAAATAGGATTTATGCCACCATGAAGTAGCATTTGTCATAGGCTGCATATAAGTGCTCCTGTCTTAACACATATAACACTTTTTGAAGGTGTTCCAAATGCTCATTAATAGACTTACTAAAAATCAGAATTTCGTCAAAATAAACCACAACAAACTTCCTAAGAAATGGCTTTAAAATCTGGGTCATAAATCTCATGAATGTGGATGGTGCATTAAACAATCCAAATGGCATAACTAGCCACTTAGACAGTCCATCTTTCGTTTTGAATGCAGTCTTCCATTCATCTCCGGGCTTGACTCTGATTTGATGATATCCACTCTTTAAATCTAGTTTTGAGAAGATGGTTGCACCAGAAAGTTGATCCAAATGATCATCAAGACGAGGAATAGGAAACCCGTACTTGATGGTGATCTTGTTGATTGCTCTACTATCAACACACATTCTCCAAGTGCCATTTTTTTAAGCACCAAAAGGGCTAGAACGGCACATGGACTGAGGCTTTCTCTTATAAAACCTTTGTTTAAGAGTTCCATGACTTGCCGCTGTAATTCTTCATGTTCAACTTGGCTCATTCGATAATGAGCTAGATTTGGTAGTAGAGCACCAGGAATCAAGTCAATTCGGTGCTGAATGTCCCTCATGGGAGGAAGACCAGGAGGTAGGTCTACTAGAAATAGATCTTTAAACTCTTCCAAAAGAGGCTGAACTTGATGGGGTATGGGAGATACAATTACATTTTCCACACTGGTCTTGTTGAACAAAACATACACAACACTAACCCCTTTCATGGCCCCCTTTACATCTTTCATTGTAAGAAAATTTGGGGATTAGGAATTTTCAACCAAAGGAGCCTTCAAAGGTTCTTTGCTAGGTACCAAAGTAATTTTCTTTTCCCCATAAACAAAGGAATAGGTATTATGATACCCGTCATGGGTGATCTTTCTATCAAATTGCCAAGGTCGGCCAAGGATGATGTGGCTAGCATCCATGGGCAGAAGAACATCACACCATACCTTGTCAAAATAAATGGAACCAATAGAAAGATTGACAAGGCAACGTTTGGAAACAGTTACCTCAGTACCTCTCTTTGTCAAGACATTTTATAAGGTGTAGGGTGCTCTCTGAACTCCAATTTTTACTTGCTTTCCTCCACTTTAGAAATTACATATCACAGCAACCAAAATCAATAATTAATTGACATACCTTCCCTGAAATGGTGCAGGCTGAGTGAAAAATATTGGTCTGCAGTCACCTATCTCCGTTGTCATTTTGAAAAGTGAGAAAAATCTTTTTCACCATGTGGAGCTCTCCATAATCAACATGAATCACTTGCTCATCCTCCGAAGCAACTTTATCATCTTTCAATGCTTCTTCAAGTGGTCCCTCCATGTATTCATCAAATTCATTATCCACCAAGAAAGCTTTTCCGGTTGGTCGATTCTGGTTGCTCTGATAATTGCTAGCACGATGACTCATCTCTCCACAAGAATAACAACGCACACTAGTTGTATAGCTTTGGCCCATTGTAGTTGGTTGCTTGAAAGTATTGGGCTGAGAAGAAGGCTTGTCGGTGTTAGTAGGTTGTGCAGTAGCTTCAGCAACTTTGGTGGTGCCTATTGTGCCTCTAGTTGCTCGGTTGGCATAGTAGTGGGTTGTTGCTTCCTTCCTAGAGCGAGAACGCTCCACTTTGAGCACCCGCTGATATGCATCTCTTAAGTCCCAAATGTTAAGAACTTCTAAGGCATCTTGGATATAGATTTGGAGACCATTCAAGTATTTGTTCACGAGCACTTCTTCCGGATCTTGAATGTTGTTGCGAATCACCAACTCGTTGAATTCATTGGTGTACTGGTCTTTTTTTCGCTAGAATATCATTTGTATTAAGAAGGAAAAAGAAATGTACATGAGAAAAATGGGAAAAATACTCCAAATACACTCACAAAAGTGCCCAAAGAAAGACTAAAGAGGGCTAGATCAGATTCCCCACCTCCGGCATGGCCATCAGCAGGGAAGATATCTCAAAAACCCCCTAGAGCCAAAGCAAAGGAAAACTAAATCAGATGAAAACAAGGATGCTTAGTCACATCCATTTCAAGATCCAAGCACACCATAGCTGGCCAAGAGACGATGGGATCAAAGAAGCTGAATTTCACCGTCGATTTAGCAAGATAATCTGCAATTGAGTTTGCCTCCCTATAATAGTGAGTAACCTTCCATTCAACAAAGATTAAGAAAGGAAGCAAATTACACCACCGCTGACGACAAAGCCAAGGAACCACACCCCTTGAAATTAATAGGGCCATAGTCACTGAATCACATTCAATCCATAGGTGTTGGATACCCATCGCTTTTGCCTGCTCCAGACCTTCTATCATTGCTAAAAATTCAGCCTCAAAGTTGGTTTTTACTCCTATATATCCTCTGAAATTTTCTATTACCTCAGAATTCCAGTTTCGAAACACACCATGAATATCCGCCCTGCTTGGATTTCCCAGCGAGCACCCATCAGTATTACATTTTATCCAATCCTGTGCTGGGGCATACTAGAAAATTTTAAACATCTGCCGAGGTCTTCTTGGAACTATTTGAATCCCAATACTCCTTGCACACATAAAATCAGAAATAGACAAATATTTCCCTGAAGTGCAATAATATTGCAGACTAATTTCATTTCGGACCAGAGTGATACACTGTTCAACTATCCTTTGAATCCCATCATGAAACTTGGAATTCCTTTCCAGCCAGACGAAGAAAGGAATTAAAATAAAACCAGCTATGCACACCCATTTGAAGGAAACCAATTTTCCACAAGATTTCCACCAAGACAAAAAGCGCTCCATATCAATAACCCCTGCCAATTCTTCCCAAAGCAATCACAGAATTTCATCCAAACTTTAATGGAAAAATCGCAGTGGAAAAAGATATGGAAAAAAGATTCCTCTGCAACACCACATAATACACACTTGGAAGCAAGAGAAATACCTTTCTTTTTTAACATATCATCCGATGGAATTTTTCTTTTCATAAATCTCCACCCAAAAATTGCTTGACGAGGTTGGATCTTCGATCTTCAAACTATTGAGTGCCTTCCAATAGAAAGAGAAGACTGTCAAACCACCTCCCAAGCTGATTTGATGGAGAAAGAACCCTACGAAGATGGACACCAATGACAAACGTCCTCATCAGCTATGGGATTTATTGATTTTTTTGCCAAAGCAAAAAAATTAGAGAGGAAGAGAGATTGAACTGATGGAAAATTCCATCTTTCATTGACAATGAAATCAGATACTCTTGATGAAGTGACAGACAGCTCAACAGCCTCCATATCCGACGAAGCTACTATTGAGGAGCTCCCCAGCCATTTATCTAGCAAAAAATTTATCTTCTTCCCATTTCCCCCCGTCCACCCAATATTATCAAAGACAATATTCCAAACTTTTTTTAAACCTGGCCAAATGGAAGACATTCTATATCCACCTTTCAGAGAACCATTCTTATTTAAGAAGCGACCTCTAAAGAAATTAGCCATAATAGAATCTTCATTTCTGATCTGCCATACCAGCTTACATAAACAGGCAAAACTCACATCTCTCTACCTATGAATCCCCAAACCACCGTCCTGTTTTGGTTTGCAAACATCTTCTCATTTTACCAGAATTTTCTTTTGCACTTCCATATCCCCTAACCATATAAAATTTCCCATCGTTCTACCATTTTCACAATAGAATCAGGCCACCAATAAACAGCAAAATTATGGACAGGGATACTTGAGATCACAGACTTGACCAGCTCTACATGACCCGCCATAGATAAAAGCTTGCCATTCCACCCAGCCAATCTAGCTTTGATCTTATCAACCAAAGGGAGCATGCGGGATTTATTAACGCGACCCTTAAAGATCTTCACCCCTAAATACTTCGTCGGGAGAGAAGCAATTTGAATTCCCAGACAAACGCTGATAAACTGCTTCCTATGAGGAGCCACCTTCCCAAAGAAAATCTTACTCTTCTCTAAGTTGGTTTTTTTACCCAAGAAGTCCTGATACTTAGATAGGAACCCGTGAAGGTTTCTCACATAGCGAACTAATGCATTCATAAAGATGAAAATATCATCAACAAATAAAAGATGAGATGGGATATAAGTACCTCTTGGTCTGGAAAGAATTTTTAATTTTCTTGCAGAGACAAGACCCTTCAAACCTCGGCAGAGCACCTCTTCAACCACAATAAAAAGAAAAGGAGATAAGGGATCCCCTTGCCTTAGACCACGACCTGCTCCAAAAAATCCCACGGGGCCACCATTAACCAGGATAGACATTCTAGAAGAAGAAAGGAGTTGAATAATCCATTGCACCTACTTTGATGAGAAGCCAAACTTCCTAAGAGTCGCAAACAAAAATTCCCACGAGAGAGAATCATACGCCTTCTGAACATCCAACTTGATCCCCATACCACCTCCTCTAACAGTCGAAAACATCAAATTTTCTAGTTCAGAGGCTAAACTAATATTAGTAGATATAATCTTCCCTTTCTAAAAAGCCCCCTGCTCATCCGACATAAGCTTGGGAAGGAAGAGAGACAACCTGGAAGCAAGAACCTTAGATAAAACTTTACATGTAAATTTTTCCATACATATTGGCCTGAATTTATCCAGCAATGTAGCCCCTTCAACTTTTGGAATCAGGGTTATAAAGCAATTATTCACCCCCTTAGGAATCTGACCTTTCAAGAAGAAGCTCTTCACAGTTCTGCAGAAATCCCATTCAATTATATCCCAGCACTGCCTAGAAAAAGATCTAGGAAATCCATCAGGACCTAGAGAACTATCTGGGTCCAACTTCCAAACAGCCCTTTTAATTTCCTCCATAGCCGAGACTGCCTCCAAGATTGTATTATCCCTATGATCCAACTCACTTGAAATCATATCCAACAAATCTCTATGAGCACTAACTAGCGAAACAACATGAAACTCCTTATAGGACTCAGCAATATAGGATGAAACATTCTACGGAACCAAATCCCAAGAACCATCACCTCTCTTTATAAAGCTTATCTGGTTTACTGCACGTCTCATCTTCACAAATAGATGGAAAAACTTGGAATTCCTGTCCCCATTCTTCATCCATCTAATTTTTTCTTTCTCTGCCCAAAGACTTTCCTACATCTGGGTAGCTTTTAAAAGAGCTATTTTAACATCAGCTTCTTTATTAAAAAGATCATCAAACATCCCCATAGACTCTATCTAAGCTTGAACCGAAGCTAAATTATCAGAAGCTTTTACCACCTCGTCATTGAGATTAGAGAACTCCACCTTAGCCCAGGATCACAGCACAGATTTTAAAGCTTTCAGCTTCTAAGACAAGATAAACATTGGACAATGCCTTCTTTGCCACAGAGATAAAAGAATCATCCTCCATCCAGAACGAATGGAATCGGAAAGGGTTGTTACAAGGCTTAGGAACCGAGTCCGAAAGCACCAAAATGGGGGAATGATCAAAAGCAGTGGACACTAAATTCCTCTACAAAATATTATGGAAGCAATCAAGCCATTTCTCACTATAAAAACAGCGATCCAAAACAGCCGCCACATGACCGCGACGACTATTATTAGTCCATGTGAATTTCTTCCCCTATGTAGGCGCAGCTAACTACACCCATCTACAAAAGCTTGGAAATCAACAGCTGATCCTAAATTATACCTCCCGGGACCACGCTTCTCATGAGAACCTAAAGTGGCATTGAAATTCCCCATCACTGACCAGGGATCCGAAGCAATAGGCAGCAAACACAACTCAGTCCAAAGATCCCTGCAAATGGCTCTAAAATTACTCGCATGGACAAAGGAAACACCCACCTTATGCCCCACCCAAACAACAATGATTGAAATTTGTTGCTCAGAGGAAGCAACAACCACTGGTCTAAGAATTCCACTCTTCCAGATGACCCATAAATTCGGCACCTTTCCTTGTCGCTCATTATGAATTAAATCACTATCATACCCAAGCTTGTTGAAAAACAAAATGGGAAACTACCAACCTGAACCATCGGTTTTGCTACGCAAACTACATCTGGAGATGACTCTCTTAACATTGATCGCAAGGCCCTCCTTCCAGAAATCTTCTTTATACCACGAACATTCCAAAACAAACAATGCATAATCATTGTTTTGAACACCCTTAGTGTTAGACCTATTTGCCTAACCACTCTTCTTCTTTCGGCTCCTTGCACTCACAGCAGCCCCAATCTTCTCATGACTTTGAATCACCTTGCCCACTGCCATCACTTCTGAGAAAGAGACTGCAACTCTTCCCCTAGAAATTTCAATAACTACAGCCACATGGCCTAAGTTCTTACCAGCACCACCACCATGAAGGCCGCCTCTACCCCCCCTACCTGTCACCCTAGTTATTAAATTCTCTGAATTATTCACAAATAATTCTGCCAAACAGAATTGTATCAAATTTTACAAATAATTCTGTCCGAATCCGAATCAAATAAAAATTTCTCAAATTTTATAGACTTTTTTAAAATTCACGAATAATTCGGCCGAATCGAATTTTATCCGAATTATAACCTAATTTTATCCCATGTAAATATATATATATATATATATCTTGAATAAGTTAGTAAGCCTTTAGAAAATAGTGTGGTTATTATGCATTTATTATCCTAATGTTACTCTTCTTCTTTTTTTAATAGAAACTGATAAAGTTTATCTTTCCTAAGGTAATCTCTCACACTTCTACAAACAAAAAAAATCTTTCACCCCATTTTGGTTTGACTAAGTCTTACAGCCGTTACTCTCTCTCTAGTCTTTAAGGTGAACATACATGGTGGGTGACGAAGGTCTAGCTGAATTTGTGCTCAGTCCCCCCGTCTCAGTCTCTCTTTCTCTGATTCAATTATTTGAGTACTAGGAAATGAGTTTAGAAAAAAAAAAAAAAAAGAGCTCAATATAATATTTTTATCTTTAAAATTTAAAATTTTAATTTTTATATCATTTGTATGTTATGTACATATGATAATTGATAGATAATATGAAACAAGCATTGCAAATATTAAAAATAACATCCGAATTTTTTGTCCGCTTTTTATTTTTGTAAATGAATAATTCCCAAATCCAAATCCAAACTCGAATTTTATTATCTCCGCTTTTTTGACCGATATTTTGATCGAATCATTGAATTAATGAAACACATTAATTTGAATAATTCTTCATCCGAATAATTCCCGAATCCAAATTTAATAACTATGCCCGTCACTGCCTCCTAGGACGAGTGGAAGTGGATCTCCCTGTTGCAGCAGTTGGAGTTTGCTTCACACCTCCAAGGGCTCCCTGAACCACATGCCCCTCCTCACCAATGGGGCCAGTAGCCACTTCCTCACTTGGATCGGGTTCACTTGAGTCAACATTAAACCCAGATTGAGAATCACCATCCGACCCAGATAAAGAGTCCCCTTCTGACCCAGGCTCAGAACCCCCATCCGACCCAGATGGGATCTCATTAGCTGAAATCGTCCCACCCATAACCAATCTTCCATCTTTTGCTCTTTCCTCATTTGGAGACTCCAAAACGATTTGAAGATCCCCACCCTCAATGTTACCATCTAGAGGAGACCTAACTATAGAAGGAAACATGAGAGAGCCGTGAGAGGGAGGATGAGGATTTGAATTTTGAAATATTTCCCCCCCCCCCCCCAATGTTTCCAACAATAGGAGGCCCACTTATGGAAGGAACTAATAAAGGAGTGCCTTAGTGGGAACTGCCGGATTTGAATTTCTCCCTATCTCCGAGTTGACTCCAACCAAGTTAACTCCATCATCTACATACAGCACCCGTGGAATTCCGCTGCTGCCATGGCACTTTGCTTCTCATCATCAATCTTCTTCTGCCTGCAGGACGACACATTGTGACCCACCTTCTTATAGTATCCACAGCGTTCACAATTATCCTCATAAACTATTTTTTGCCGAAATCCAAAGACCTTAGAGGTACCAGGTTCTAGCCGCTCAACTTGAACCTCATCAATCCTTGGAGAAGATTTAGAAATATCAATTTCGATCAAGACTCTTGTATAAAAACCCATCAACACCTGACAAGTATGATGATCTAATGCCACCGGACACCCAGCCGCCTTAGCAATTGAGAGCAAGACGTTCTCATGCAATACTCTAGGGGAAGATCGTGGAAATGTATCCAAACTAACTCTGTCAGAGCTTGTTTTTTGTGGATGTTGAAATCAGGTTTCCAGTGCTGAAACCGAATCAATGCTCCCCAATCCGTATAGGACTTCGCTTCCATACTGCAGCCTTGTCTCCTTCATTGTTAAACTGAAAAATTACAAAACCTTTTCCCAAGGGGTGCATCACCACTTCCTGGCTTAATTTCCACTTCTCTTGTGCTTCCTTATGAAGAGCATCTAGAGAAATCAAACGAAAATTGACCCGCCCTATCAAAGCAAAACAAAATATCTTCCTCTTCTCCTCATAATCAGTCTGAGGGATAACGATTCTTGTAATATTCCCAGCATGGATTGGCTCTGGAAGAGCAGCTATCTCAGGCCAGGCAGTGTTTCCAACCGCTCTTGCATAGGATTGTTTAGGGGCCGCCAAGTTTGACATCTCCTACACCACCCTTGACCATGAAAACCTGGTCCTCAATCAATTGCTTCCTTATCACCACCATCTGCTTCCAACTCATCTTGCGGGTTCAGGTCACCCAAATCTCCAGAATCACCAGTCATAGCCATCTAACAAGATTATATAGACTTTGCTAGTTCACAACTTCACATCCAATTCATTAATTTACTTGTAAAATCCTTAAATATTGAAAATCTGCCAAGAAAAAAATATAATCTATTAGTAAAAATTTCCTTCGATTTTTAGGTGTACTGGTCTACCATTTGTGTACCTTACCTTAAGTTTTGGTACCATTGGTGGAGTTCCCTCTTGTAGCCTTTGGGAAGGAAATACTTTCGGATTTTGTCCTCCATTTTTCTCCATTGAGTGATAGGAGTCTTACCAAGAGATTGGCGAGTTTGCTTTTCGCGTCTCCACCAAACAATGGCCTTATCTTGGAATCGCATAGCAATAATACCAATTTGGCGATCTTTCGGGACATTACTATGCTCAAAAAATTCATTTACAAGTATTAACCAATCAACAATTTCATTAGTAGAATCAGTACTTGAGAATTCTGGAATGTCTCTCTTGATTTCCTTTTCCTAATCCGGTTCACGAACTCCTTGTGTGTGGTGTGGAGAATTCCTTCTTCGAGGAAAAGATTGAACACTTTCTAATAAAGAAAAATCACCATTGGATTTTCTAGCTCTGGAATGGGGTGGAGGATTGTTTGCTTCATCCCTCAGATGCTGAACTTCTCGGGTCAACTCATCAATTTGTTGTTGCATACGCTGCTGAAAAATTTTCAGCAAGTGTGTGCACTTGATCCATGGGAATAGTCCTGGCACCTCGACATATAGCTTGTCTTGGAGGCATTGTCCTCTTCAACCAAAGCTCTGATACCAAATGATGTAGCTCAAACTCGGTTACTGAAAACAATAGGATCAGGAGAGTGACTTGCACACGCTAAAACTCAGTGACAACCACAAGTAGAAATTCTAGTTCTGTGTCTGCTCAGGAAAATAGTCATAACTTACTTCACAACTTACTCAATATAGGTTGGAATGACCTAATTCTAAAGCCAGAATTTTGAGGAATCTTTTCTATAAAAATTTTATGTTTTGGGTTTTCTTAGATAAGCAATCTAACAGGGTGTAAATTGGGGTGGAAGAGAGAGAACGTAAATGGGAAGAATTCTAGGATTGGGTAGAAAATGAAGGAAAATGATTAAATCTTCAATGGTTGCTCTTCTAGGCCTTCAAGGAAGATCAATGACATCAATTCTTCTAGATTGATGGCTACAACTCATCAAGGATTCAGACTTGAAAAAAGCTCCAACTCTTCAAGGTTTTCAAGCTATGAACTCTTCAAGGTTCAAGGGAATTGCACTTAGGAAAAATTTCTTTTATCAACAATCTATATATGTTCTACAATAGATCTGATAGCCTCATATAGGCAAGCAAAAGAAATATGAAAGGAAAAAGCTACTATGAAATCCCAACCCATGATTGCAATTGATTTTCTACAGTTAAGACTACACATAAAAGCTTAAGTCAAATCTAGAAATTAGAAGCTAATAAAATCAAAATATTTTCAATATTTGTTGTTGTCCCAATGTGTCTTGATGCAAGCTCCAATGAATTAGTATGTTCCAAGAGTCCTTGATGGAAGCTCTAATGCATGTGAAATGACAGAGTCAAAGATGAGAGACTTGGACTGGTTCTTGGTTTTGGGCTAGACTTGGATCAATTGAGCTTGAACCAAAATAGTTCCGAGCTTCAATGCAGGCTGATCTTCTTAATTGAATGGGCTGGTCAAGCTGGGCCTTCACTTGAGTGGGCATGTCTTCTCCATGGGTTGCATCAGTGCTTCACATTGATCTTGAATACATCTTCCATTTACCCAAAAAAAAAAAATATATATATATATATATATATCGAATTTGACAAGAGAGATAGACATATTGATCAATCATTGCATCTTGTGTCTATCTCTCTCCTCAAATTCAATATATATATATATATATATTCTTTCTATTCATTTTCTGAAAACCAAACATAGGTTAATGTCAATTTTTTTTTTAATGATCAGTAAAAGAATATATTCGAAAAATGATAAAAGATTCAAGTGATGAAAGAAATTTTATATGAAAAGTATATTTATTGATTTGAAGTTAAATTTTATATCAACACTATAAACTATTGCTGTCTTATGGCTTATGAATTCTTGTGAGTTTCAATTTCTATTGCACAAATGAATTTACAACTTGAAGAGTCTTTCCAGTGGCCTTTGGAATTTTGGGAAAAACAAAGCACTTGAATAAATATAATGCTACAGAAATTTTAAAGTTGGATGTTAGATGTAACAAATTACAAGGATCTTATTCAGAGAGCGGATCAAGTTTTCGTACAATCCTGGCCCACACATATGGAATCCATACAAGGAAACACCCTGTTTGAGGACCCGGATCGTCTCCAACTTTGGAGTGTCCAATGATCGATGGCTTGGTCACGCATCCCAACACTTGGGGATGTGCGCCCAAACAATCTCAGCCCTTGGACAGAAATTTGGACGCTCGTTGGTGTTGGAGACGATCTTTTCCCCTGTAGTGGATATAATGTGTGGGATCAAGATTGTACGAGAATGTTACTCGTACGAGAATGTTACTCGTACGAGAATGTTACTCGTACGAGAACCTGATCCACACTCTCTTATTCACCCATAAAAAATTACAAGGATTTCCTGTAATTAGGTAAACTTTTAAGAAGTATCACACTCGAGAATTAAATCCAACTATTATCTTAAACAATCTAAAAATAAAAAGAGAGGATCAATGCTCGGAAATCACCAATGAGATGTGACAAAACGGTATTACACATTGGAGGGCAGCAAGGTCACTTCATATGAGAGAGAGAGAGAGAGAGAGAGAGAGAGAGAGGGGACACAGAGGTGCTAGCATACCCTACACCAGTGGTTCAGAGAACCTTTTCCCAAAAATAAAAAATAAAAAAAATAAAAACTTAGTTTTCCTGAGTCCACGGTGAAATGAAATCCATCCACTGCGTGGCCTCATGACCCCAAGATATAAGGGCAGAAAGGGGGAAGGGAGGGGATCACATCTAGGCCATCTTCTCATTCTGCCACCGATGCAAGAAAACTTTGTCTAAAAAAAAAAAGATATGAAAGTGCTAATAAGTTTGGACTTATTGGAACAATAGATTAGATGACATAACACATATTCTGAATTTGAATTTCAATAGATGATCGGATTGAATCAAGCCGAATCCAATTGTTGGGACAAGGCTGAGTTGAATTGAATAGATGATCAAACTCTTATAAAAGTAAACAAAAATATTAAATTCTATTATCAAGACCAAAGTAATAGAATGATGTACAAGGATGGCATGGGGGCAAGCCTCGATGTGAATCATGAGGAGTTGTGTAAAATCTGTTAAAAAAAAAAAAGGTCAAAGTAAAATATTTTTCCTATTCTATTTATTTCCAACAATTAAATGGCCTAAAATAATTGGGAGACACATTCAGTCATTACGTGAGCATGGGTACCAAGTCAAAAGTTATTTTAGTTAAAAAATTTATCGTTCTGGTGTCTTAAGAGTCTCCTTATGAGGTGAATGCCACGTAATACAAATTCCGATAGAAAAAAATATGTTATTTTAATTCAAGGAGGAGGTTAGGTATCTATATGATGTCCGTTTTTCTGGAGCTAACAGTTTAATTAATGGGAGAGGCAAAGAGGACTTTTCCAAGAAGAGGAAGAGAGAAATAGATACTGATCTGTGTATAGCAGCAAACTTAAGGACAAAGTTTCTGGCTCCAATTAAGGGTGCAGAAAAAGTACAGAATCCTGTGGTCATTAAACCTTAGTTTTGAGGTATAGATCAATGGAACATCCATCCTGTACAGGGCCACACGCCCTGTAGTGTAGATCTAAGTGTTGGGAGTACCTTGGATCTATGCTACAAGCCTTATAATGCTACAGAAGACCCGATCCATGGATCAACTGTTTCAGATCAATACAAGGCTTAGACAATGGAGAATCTCTCTCCCTCTCAAAACCATAGTAGATCCCCTTTTGGTCTCTCAATTTTTTTTGAGGACCCATCTTTTGTCTTGATATTTATTATACAAATCATGTCCAGATCCCAACTTGGACAAACCAGTTGGGAACTCCCCCAAGTATGTAGCGGTTTTAGTTATCAAATTCCAAGTAAACTCAGAGGGAATTTGAAAGAAAGAAATGAATACGTTCTCAGCAGCGAATGGTCATATAGTTTCGTTAGTGAATACTTGACTTATATCCAAAGTCAAGAGGGGAAAGCCAAGTCCAAAAGATGATTTGTTACACCAACCCATAATCTCATACAGTTACTCAGTTAGTACCCGCCCTAGTCAAGAACAAATGTAAGAAAGCTCTTTAAATACCTCTAATGAGTTCTGGTGTGCCTTCTAAGTTTTAAGATTCAAATCTCAATTAACTTCCTAATTAAATTTCAAGTTCCTACAAACATGCAGAGTATCATGAGGCGAATCTCTCTCATCTCTCTATTAATTTTGCTAGGAGTGATTTCTGGTATCTTTTTAGTCCAAGCAAGAATCAATATTTGTGGTAATCGACTTTCCAATTTCATCTCGTAAGTAATTTAAATCACTGAAGTCATCTCAAGTCTCATCTGCTTTTGAATTGCAGAGCATCCATGTAAAGGCTTCAAACTCATCAACATGGAGCCATACCGAGTCCCAGCTCCCCCTCCATCTCCAACAGGAGCACTCCCTACTATCCCTTAATCTTATATTTTCTTTCAATTCTCTGTCAGAGATTGCTTTCCAATGTATCCCGTTCTCGTTCTGAGATGTTTTATATATCTATCGTTCAATGGAGCTCTCGGTTCACTTTCATATTAATAGTATAAACTATTACTCTTTCTTAAGGATTATGGATTCTTTTAAGTTTTTAATAGCTGCTGCACAAATAAATCCAGAACTTTGAAGAGTCCAACTGTCATTTGTAAATATAGGATACAAGATGTAACAAATTACAATTCTCGAATGTGATGCTTCTTAAAATTCTCAACGTGGTTACCCTAATTATAGGAGATCCTTTTAATTTGTTTTTTTTTTAGGTGAATAAGAGAGTGTGGATCAAGTTCTTGTACGAGCAACATTCACATACGATCTTGTCCCAAACATGGTGTCCACCACAAGGTATGTTTCCTTGTATGGATTCCATATGTGTGGATTAGGATTGTACGAGAACCTGATCCACTCTCTAAGTAAGATCCTTGTAATTTATTACATCTGACATCCTACTTCAAAATTTCTGTAGCATTATTGTTTTTACTCCAGTGCTTTGTTTTCCCAAAATTCGAGAGGCCCCTGGAAGGACTCATCAAGTTGTGGATTCATTTGTGCAGCAGAAATTGAAACTTACAAGGATCCATAAGCCATAAGGCAGTAATAGTTTATAGGGTTGATATGAAATTTAACATAAAATCTAAAAATATACTTTTCATAAAAAAGTAAAAAATAAAAAATTGACACTAAGCTATGTTTGATTGTCAAGAAATGAATAGAAAAAAAAAATTATATATATATATATATATGAGAATGAATTTGAGGAGAGAGAGATACAAGATGCAATGATTGATCTATATCTCTATCTCTCTCATCAAATTCAATCAATTTTTTTTTTTTATTCATTTCTTGATATTCAAAGTTAGCCTAATAGATTTTGTGACAAACAATTTGTTGATATGCTCTTCTATCATGGATCAAAACTATCATCACAGAACAAATACTTGTTTCTTTTATGCAAGTGTCATTGAAAAATTGGAAAATATGAGTGGAGGATAGAGAGTGTCTGGCGATTTGGGAGGCTGGGGGTCAGTGAGGAGGAGGAAGACGATAGTGGTGGAAGAGAGACTTTGGATCCTGGTCCTATGAATCCAGTCCCTGTTAGGGAGCCGGTGGTTGTAGCACCTCAGCGGTCTTTTGCAAGGGCTTTGGGGGTTCCATCATGGCCTGCAATCAATTCTTTTCCAGAACCGATCCAAGCAAAAAATATTAGGTGTATCATCATTCCACAGCAGGATTATGAAGCAAAGAGGCAAAAGTTTTGTTTTGCGCTGATCAGTAGGGTGAATTTCTGCCTTATTTCGCTTGATGGACTGCGTGAGGAGGCTCGTGAAAGTGGAATTTGAGTCAGGGAGTTGTCATGCATCCTCTGGGAAAGGGGAATGTGATTTTTCAATTCCAATGTGAGGGAGACGAGACGGTGGTACGGAGGCAAAGTCCTTTACGAGTAGGGGAATAGTTGATTCGGTTCCAGCACTGGAAACCGGATTTCAACATCCATGAAAAGCAGACTCTCACAAAATTGGTTTGGATTTGTCTTCCCGATCTCCCATTGGAGTACTGGCATGAGAACGTTCTATTGTCTATTGCAAAGGCAGTGGGGCGCTCTATTGCTTTAGACAAGTACACACGGCAAGGTATCTTGGGATACTTCCCTAGGATTTTAGTGGATATCGATATTTCAGAGTCGGCGGTGAGGGTAGAAGAAGTTCAAATTGAAAGATTGGAACCAGGTACTTCTCAGGTATTTGGTTTACGTCAAAAAGTCATCTATGAAGATAATGTGGGGCGATGTGGCTACTATAAGAGCGTCGGTCATTTGATTGCTGCCTGTAGACAGAAGAAAGTTGAAGATGCCAAACAAAGTGCAGTGGAGAAGAATGCAAATGTGCCAGGGGCGGTGTACATGGAAGATGGAGTTCACTCACAAGGGGCTAACTTGGTGAGAGAGGTACCAAGTGTGCATAACGTCTTGCCTAATCTGAATATTCCCAATCAGAACATTCCTCATTTAAGTAACCTTCCAAATAATGAGTCCCTTAGAGCCCATTTGGTAACGATTCTGTTCTGAGAACGTCGTTCTTTGGAAAAATCATCTATTTGTGTTACCTCATTAAAAGTTGATTTTTTGACTCTGTGTGGGCATTTGGTAAACTTGTTCCGAAACTGTTATGGGGACTGTTCCTGGAGTGAAATGGCATTTGGTAAGAAACGTCCTGACCCCACATGCCCATATGCCACAACTATGATAAGGAGTAAGAACTATTATTTGGGCATCTGTTTATATGGCTAATGGACATATTATTTGTGCTATTTGCATTATGGATTTTTAGGAACAACATAAGAGCAAAAGCTCATACAATCAGATAGGGACACTGTGGATTGGTGCATATGGGAGAAAGGGGTATAGAAGTGTGATGCTGAATTGATTATCAAAACTCATTACAGATAACAAATCTAATAGAAAAGATAAGGGCATCAACATTTGCCACCGCAATGAGTGTTTATCCATGAATGTTCACTATATTGTCCAGGTCTTCTCTTTCATCACCCCATTCTCTGCAACATGTTTGCTGCCCTATCATGAAAATTAAAAGGTTTATGATCTCACAAAATCACACATAACAGATTATGATATTATAATTATGCTTCAAGAATCTATGAGAGAAACTAAAATTTCCAATCAATAAGTCCTAAAAACATCACCAACTCCCTGAATATCATCTAATCCTACTTCCTTCTCAACCCACAGGTAGCTTCCTGGTGAGATGTACTTTAAAGAAAGGATATCAGAGAGAGAGAGAGAGAGAGAGATTCAGAGAAACAAGGGAGTAGAGGATGATCTCAGAGAAACAAAGGAGCAAAGATTGATTCAATAAAAGAAGGTCTTAGAGGAGCAGAGGACGATCTCAGAGCAACGATTCAGCCAAGGACGATCCCAGAAGACGATCAAGTGGAGCAGCGATCAAATAGATGAGAAGGGTAAGTGCATTAGCAACTTCGAGCTCGTCGTCTGCTAGCTCCCTCTCTCTCGTGAAAAACAACGGTCACAACCAGTGGCCCCCTCCTTTGTCGTGTGATGTAGGGTTTTTGGAGGATTCTATCGGGTTTTTTAGGAACACTTTTTCACTTTATTTCCCTAAATACCATCTCAGAACTAAAGGAACACCTAAAAGGTGTTACTTGATTTCCACTCTTAAGATGATATTTTGGACCGGTACATTTCTTGGGCACAGAAATGAGAGAAATTACCAAACACTTTTTTTCTCATTTCTGTTCTAAAATGGAATCTAGAATAGAAAAGATCATCTCGGGAGAGTTACTAAACGAGCTCTAATGAGGGAGGAATTCAAATCCATTTGAATTCTCCAATTGGAAGTCCTAACGAATTAGGAAAGTGGGGGGACTATATTGAAGGGGATTCTCAAAATCGGGTCAATGAGGCTGATTCTGTGGAGTCGGTAATGGGTTCAGATGATGGGTTGGTGGTTCAGGACCCAGATGCTAGTCTGGGTCGGTCCATAATGCTTGTGGAGGAGTTGAATTGCCAGAGGTCGGTTGAACCCGATGATGCTGAGATAGTCGTAGAGGCTAGGTACCCGTGTCACTCTACAAGGACGAGTGCAGGCACAGGGTGTAGCTGTGTGGGGGCTGGTGTTGCCCAATGGTCTGGCATGGGTGCAAGGTTTGATCATGTGGTCTCTTCTCTACCAGTGGTGGATGTCTCAAGAGGGATTGCATCAGTGGTTCATGAGGTAACCATGGTGGATAGGGCGACTGTGATTAGGGAGAGAGAAGGAGGTAGTCTGGATATGGGAGGAAAGCAGAAGAAGTGTCAAGCTAAAAAGTCTGACAAGAATAAATACATTAAATAATTATCCATGTGTGTTCTCTGTTGGAACATATGGGGTGTCAGAAAGGCTGTAGAAAGGAGTGCCCTATGAAGAATGATGAAGGAGTCTGCTCCAAAAATTCTCTATTTGGTTGAACCCATGGTTCATGTAAGTAGGTTTCCTGCTCTATTTTTTAGTAAGATGGGATACGATGTCGATTTTAATTATAATGATAGGCAAGACAAAGTGCCTAATTTATGGTTTGTTTGGAAGCTCAGTCTGAGTCGTCCTGTGATTACTGGTATGTCAGACTAATATATTTCAATGATGATGGATTGGCCTGGGGAAAAGTTCAGTATGCCCTTTATTCATGCTAGTTCCTTTAAAGTTGTACGGTGCCAACTCTGGCTGGACTTAGAATTGCAAGTCGCTTCAGCAATTCCCTGGGCGGTTATAGGGGATTTCAATGCTACTTTGATGTCCCATGAAAAAAGAGGTCCTGGGACCTTTAATCTCAGTTTTGCAGCTGAGTTTGAGACAATGGTAGATGCATGTAGGTTGTTACCTGTTCCCTCCCAAGGGAAAAAGTACACTTGGTCTAATAACCTGCAAAGGGGGCTTGTGGCTACGGTGTTAGACTGCATTTTTTGTAATGAGAAATGGATTGATGTTTTTAGGAACATTGGCCAGCGGATGCTGGTTAGTTCTGGGTCAAATCACTCCCCCCTTCTGATCTTTCACAGTGTGTTCCTAAACCAAAAAATTGCCCCTTTCATTTCATGGTTTTTGGATGGATCATAATAATTTTCTATCTATGGTGGAGGATGCTTGGAAGGATTATGTGGGGCGTAATCCAATTTTTAGGCTTGCTCAAAAGCTAAAATGGGTTAAGAAGAGGTTAAAAATCTGGGCGAGAGAATCTTTTCCGAATTTAAATGCAGAAGTGGATAAGGCCGTGCAGGATTTGAAGAATGTTCAAGACTTGATTGAGCTATCAAGAATTTCTGATGATTTTTTTAATAAGGAGGTCGATGCTAAGACAGCTTTAGTCACAGCAACCCGTATGCAAGAGAAGCTATGGGCTGAAAATGCCAAGTTGAGGTGGATGAAAGAAGGTGATGGCAATACGAAATTTTTTCTTCTCTCTGTCAAGATGAGAAAAGCTCATAACCAGATAACCGCTTTAAAAAGAGAGGATGGTTCATGGGCTTCAGATTAGCAGGATCGCATCATATATCTACGTATTTCCAAAAATTTCATGAAGCATCTGCGGTGTCTGTACATCAGGATTTGCTGGAATGTATCCCTAGGGAGTTGGTTGATGGGGATGTTGCTACTTTGGAATCTCTTCCAAGTAGGGCTGAAATCAAGAGAGTTGTTAT